>NC_071265.1:16160853-16188353 GCF_023375685.1 Ictalurus furcatus | reverse complement strand
GACTACAAGTACCGGTAGGAATTCTGTTCTGTAGGAATTCTCTAAAATCTATTACAGTGACAGAAAAGTCTTACTACTCTGTATCATTTTTACCCACCAAAATGATCATGTGCCTAGGGAAGAAATTTCACCATTCATCTGAGAAAATTCATCAACCACACCTGCTGGAACCAAAAAAAAAGCCCAATAGAAACCCTCATAGAATTTGTAATGGTTTTCATTTTTATAATGGGAATTGTATTGGAAACTGTAATATTTAATGGAAACTGTAATATTCCCTGTGGGTCTCTAATTTGTTACCTTCTATTTGTGGTTACGTCTAGTGGATACCATTAAGGACCAACAATGGTAATGGTTTTAATGGTTAGCTGATGGGTTGTAATGGTATTTGTAGTGGAAACCATTAGAATTACTGTGACGCTTTCTATTGTTTATTTTCAGCAAGGGTGGTGAATGTAAATGTTAGTATTTTTATTTCTGAGTCATACAATCAGTGCAAAACAATGTGCATTTTGTGTCTGAATAAAAGTGAAAAAAGCAAAAAAAAAAAAATAAAATGTATTACAGGTTCACCATAATTGTAAAAATAAATAAATACATTTATAAAGTTTCCCAAACATTTGACCTGGCACATCTGAGGTGTCATTTTCAACAGAAATAGAGCTCCAAAGTCGGCTAAAATGCCCAGATTCCATGGCCTCTTTCTTAGCCACTGTGGCTGGTAGTGGGGCTGATGTCATTTGAAAGCTACTGACAGGTGCTTTATAACTGTTATACCATGGTTGTGTAATCATATAACCTATAATGCTTTTCAGTCACTGTGATCCGACACTTTCGGTCAGCATGCTCTAGATATATTTTAACTCTATGGGTTGCACAGATCGGTACCTCTAGTGTTCAAACAGTGCAATTGCATTAGATGCATAATTAATAAACTGCTGATTCTCACTATGTGATTCACACATTAAACACACATAAAAGTAATAATTCAGTTATATGCTTATACTTCTATCAAACTAGTTCTACCAGATAATTCAGGTAAAGTAAAACTCTCTGAAAATGGTTCTTGCAATGGCTATAACAGGGGACAGGAGTTTCTCTCATGTTAAAGAACTGGCTGTTTTGCTTTTTTCCCAGGATAAAATTTTAAAAGGTGACATCTCTGAAGCACTGGCAGTCCACCAACTAGAGGAGCACTTTATAAAGTCTATAATTAGAATTTTAGCAGTTGCGCTAAATCCCCCCGCATTCATTATGAGCCATTGATTGTTTTTCTCTGCTGTGTCCCTATCTGCAGTAATTATCATAAACACTGTAAAATATGGAACATTATACCATGCCTTCAAACAAGACAACCTTTTGGAGGTTGTTGTATATGGATTTATACATGAGCAGCTGGCATATTTGTTATTTATTATTATCAGTGTGCAGATCCTACTGTGTAAATTGCAGTATTTGTTTGTAACCTGCTTTTTTTTTAGGGTTAAGGGTTTAAAAGGGTTAAAAATTAAAAGGGGAAACGCAACCGCATGTTTATTGAGTCGGGGGGTGGGGGGGGAGTGGGGGGGGCTCTAATACATGATGTCCTTGCACTGCTGCCAGCCGCTGCAGAAAGCCTGTAATAGTAAATCAAAATCACAGCTGTTTGGTTGGATTTGAAGCGAGTCATATGTAGTTGATACACTATGGCCAAAAGTTTGTGGACACTTGACCATCACACCCATGTGTATGCCTTCCACAAACTGTTGCCACAAAGTTGTAAGCACACAGTTTGTATAGGATGTCTTTTATGCTGTAGCATTACAATTTATCTTCAGTTTCAGGAGACATGGTTTGCCAAGGATGGGGAAGACTTCAAGTGTCCTACAAAAAGCCCTGACCTCAACCTCACTGAACAATTTTGAGATGAACTGGAATGCAGGCTGCACCCCGGGCTTCCTAACATTAGCGCCTGACCGCACTGATGCTCTTGTGGCTGAATGCGCACAAATGCCCACAGCCACACTCCAAAATCTAGTGGAAAGTGTGAAGACTATTATAACAGCAGGGGACTAAATCTGGAATGGGATGTTCCAAAATTGCATATGTGTGTCACAATCTTTTGGTCATATAGTGTACATAATGTACATAAGGGTTGGGTGGGATATATTAGGCAACAAGTGAACAGTCGATTCACTGTTGATATGTTGGAAGCAGGAAAAATGGGCAAGCATAATAATCTGAATGACTTTGACAAGGGCCAAATTGTGATGGCTTGGGTCAGAGATTCTCCAAAACAGCAGGTCATGCTGGGTGTTCCCAGTTTTCAGAAGTTAGTACCTATAAAAAGTGTCCAAAGAAATACAACCGGTGAACCAGTGACAGGGTCATGGGGCTCCAAAGTTCACTGATGCACTTCAGGAGTGAAGGTTAGCCCGTCTGGTCCGATCCCACAGAAGAGCTACTGTAGCACAAACTGCTGAAAACGTTAATGCTGGCTATGATAGAAAGGTGTTAGAAAACACAGTGCATCACAACTTGCTGTGTATGGTGCTGAGTAGCTGCAGACCAGTCAGAGTGCCCATGCTGACCCCTGTCCATCCCCATAGGGCCTTCAATGGACACATAAGCATCAGAACTGGAGTAGGGAGCAATGATATATTACGTTTTCTTTTAGATCATGTGGATGGCCATGTGTGTGTGTGTGTGTGTGTGTGTGTGTGTGTGTGTGTGTGTCGGTTACCTTGGGAAGAGATGGCAACAGGAGGCACAATGGGAAGAAGGGAAGCTGGCATGCTCTGGGCAATGTTCTGCTGGGAAGCCTTGGGACCTGTCATTCATGTGGATGTTACTTAAACCTAAACATTGTTGCAGACCAACTACACCCCTTTATGGCAATGGTATTTCTAATGGCAGTGGCCTCTTTCAGCAGGATTATGCACCCTGACACACTGCAAAAATTGTTCAGGAATGGTATGAGGAACATGAAAAAGAGTTCGAGGTGTTGACTTGGCCTACAAATTCCCCAGATCTCAATCAGACCGAGCATCTGTGAGATGTGCTATACAAACGAGTCTGATCCATGGAGGACTCACCACACAACTTACAGGACTTAAGGGATCTGCTGCTAATGTCTCGGTGCCAGAAACCACAGCACACCTTCAGAGGTCTTGTAGAAGCCATGCCTCGACGGGTCAGAACTGTTTTAGTGAAACAAAGGACCTATACAGTATTAGGCAGCTGGTTTTAATATTATGGTTAATTGGTGTATACCATCATAACCATAACAAAAATGGTCCAGCTATCTAGTAGTCAAAGTTCAACCCAAGGCATGAGATGAGTTTACACATAGAATATTAGTGCCAGCAAGTAAAATGGAGAGCAAGGACATCCGATCTAAAGCTATTATAAGGAGAGAGAGAGTGAGTGAGTGTGTCTGGGAATTAGCAGAATAGGTAATAGTTTTAAATCAATAAGCCAAATCAGTTTGAATGCTAGTCAGAATTGTCCATCACATAGAAGACCAAGAAATCTTCTTTCTGCCTGCCATGTGGACAATCTCACTGGCTGACCTAAGCCTGATGAGCAAACTTGTGCAGAAGCCCACACAGGAGCTTCAGTATACTTTTATTTTGACAAGTAATATACAGTATTACTCACAAAAGAGTTTGTGAGTATCACAATTGTGTGTTAGATGGCTTACATGGAAATTTTTGGTGTGTTCATGTGGTAAATCTATTAACAACGTCTTTCCTTGTCTCAAGTGCTGAACCTTGTATCAGGTCTACTTGTTCAAATTTATTAAGCACATCAAAAATACAGAGTTCTCAATTAAGATGATAATCATGTGAAATCAAGTGATTTAACTAACTCGTCAGTAGCCTATCCTTAATTTATCAAGGAAAATGCATATCATATTATGTCTTATGGACACAGTTGGGAAAACAACTTTTCTGATGCAGCCATCTGTCCATTATAACGATCAAAACTATATGCTCTTTTCAAACCTTCACAGGTTCAATCTTAATATTTCTTTCCATCATTTGTTATTTCAGATAACTCTGGTTTTCAGAATAACATATGAGAATGTATGTTATGATGACACATACACATACATATTATTTTTCTGTGGATTACTGTACAGAGACACTATGTGAAATAGCATGCAACAAGGGACAAAACAGAGGAGAGTATCTGTGCATGATCTAATCATTTATACACTACATGTAACTGTTGTTTTTTTATTTTTCAAAATTAAGAAAACAAGCTAAACAATTTTTTAGTTCAATAATCTTTTTTTCAACAGCATAAAAGCAAAATACAAACTTCCATCCATCCATCTTCTATACCACTTTATCCTTTTCAGGATCACGGGGAAACCTGGAGCTTATCCCAGGGAGCATGGAGTACAAGGTGGGGTACACCCTGGACAGGGTGCCAATCCATCGCAGGGCACACTCACATACACACTCACACACCCATTCATACACTACAGACACTTTGGACATGCCAATCAGCCTACCATGCATGTCTTTGGACTGGGGGAGGAAACCGGAGTACCCGGAGGAAACCCCCGCAGCACGGGGAGAACATGCAAACTCCGCACACACAGGGTCACGTTGGGAATCGAACCCCGGAACCTGGAGGTGTGAGGTGAATGTGCTAACCACTAAGCCCCTGTGCGCCCAAATACAAACTTTAGAAGTGAAAACAAATAACTCTAATGAACTATTTACAAATAAAACAGATTAGTCACAGGTGTTTTTTTTTTCAGTCTGGTCAGTCCACTATAAATTCAAAATATAAACTTAAAAAATGAGAAACAAGTAACTCTGGTGAACTGGTGAAGTAAAACAAACAAAAAAAATTTCAGTCTCTGCAGTCCTCCAATGTTTGGGTCCTTTTAGCTGTGCCATTTTTCAAAGCCGTTCCTCTCCACAATGAGGCACAGCGCCACTTGTTATCCACTTTTCGGCAGCGTTCACAGGTCCTGCATCCTTCTGTGGCCTTCATGCTTGTGGGTTTGGAAATGGCCACGGGCAGGTGCTGCTCTGTCTGCCTGGCATTTCTGCTGGGAGACCTGTTAATCTCTGTCCCACACAGCTGGGCAGTGAGCTCATCCATAAAAACTTTGTGTATCAGGGGATTCAGACCTTTTGTTTGGGTGATCTCCTGGTGCAGAAGGTAGGCGTTTGTGGTGGAAATGTCCAGAAAATGAAAAAAGAATGCCCGGTATCAAAGAAATGTCTTATGTTCAGTGGTATAATACTGCAACAGTTGGTCAGACAAGTCAACTCCACCCATATATCTGTTGCATGCTACAACTGCTACAATCATTTTCCACAGTCCAGTTCTTGTCTCTGGTTTTGATGGTCCTTCAGACAGTATTCCCTGAGAAGGCCTGGTTAATTGTGGCATACAGACACTTCTTGTATGTTCATCCACTTCACAACAAGAAGAGGGTCCTCTCTGGTCCATCTGATGGATCCTCTGGGGGATTTTATGTCCCACAAGCTCCAAAGTGTGCCTGTGCAAAGTCTGTGGAAAGTCTGGGACTTGTATAAAAGTTGTCCACATATATGTTGTATCCAGTTCCCAGGTAGGCTGGATTTATGAGAACCATAACGTTGTCATAAGATGGTCCATTCCCACATGCTTCCCTTGTTTTCCCAGTATACGCAAAGAAATTAGAGGAGTCAACTAACACAAAAAGTTTGAACCCCCATTTTTTAGGTTTGTTTTTCATATACTGGGTCATGCCAGTTTTAGCTTTTGGTGCCGCCATTTTCTCATCTACTGCAAGTTCCCTTCTTGGATGTTAATCTACCTGGCAGGCAGCACATGTATACTCGATTAGTGGTCTTGTGTGGAAGAACTTGTCATGGTCTGGTGTCCCCTTCTTCCTGTCGCGGGGCCTGTGGGCGGCTGTGGCTCAGGTGGTAGAGCGGGTTGTCCACTAATCATAGGGTTGGCGGTTTGATTCCCGGCCCACGTGACTCCACATGCCGAAGTGTCCTTGAGCAAGTTATCGCCTTGCATGGCAGCTCTGCTACCATTAGTGTGTGAGTGTGTGTGAATGGGTGAATGAGACACAGTGTAAAGCGCTTTGGAACCGCTAAGGTTAAAAAAAAGCGCTATATAAGTGCAGACCATTTACCATTCCTGTCGTTCACCACCATGGGTCACTCATGTGAATGTTCCATGGAATAGTTCTGAACCTATCCCTCATCATAATTGTTGCTGGAAATGGAATAGAGTAGATGTGGTTCTCTCTCCAATAATCCTGAATATGTTTTAAAGGAACCATTGATGTATAGATGAGCAGACCAATGAATTTGTAAAACTCTTCTACAGTGACATCGGACCATATGCACTTTTTGCCCTTGTCCAGATTTTTATGAGTTTTCACTGGTATTTGTGCAAATTGTCTGTACAGAAGCCTTTGAAAAATACAGCTGAAAGAGGTCCAGTGGGGTATAGTGCTGTGATGCATCAACCTGGACTCCAGGAGTTCTGTGTGGCTGAAACCGATGGAGTGTAGGGGCAACATAAGAGTCACTGTTTTCCAGGGCTGTGCTGTATTTAGGGCTGGCTGTTTGTGCCACCTTAAAAGTACCAGGTCTTTTTTGCCTTCCTCTTCCCTTAGAAGGTTGAGATATGGGGGCACTGTTGGCTGCGGCAGCTAAGCAAATTTGTGGATCAGCACTGTAAAAACACAAGAATAGAAAAAATATAAACAAACAAATTATATATATATATATATATATATATATATATATATATATATATATATATATATATATATATATATATTATATGTGTGTGTGTGTGTGTGTGTGTACTTTTACTGTTTTTTTTATAAAGTATATTATGTACTTTAATCATTATATGAATAATATGTAACTTTTATTTTATTTTACATTTTAACATCACCTCACACCAACACGCTAATCTAGATGGGTTGCAGAAATATTTATAACCCTGAAGTTTGTATAATTGATGATATAGTATGCTTGTGTGTGTGTGTGTGTGTGTGTGTGTGTGTGTGTGTGTGTGTGAGTCAGATAGTTGTGTGAGTCTGATGGGGGCTGGCCACCTGTGCAGGATAGGAACACTGTGGGTGGACTTTGATGATGTGTACCAAACTTGTTTCACTATCGACGCCATCTCCACAGACAGTTATGGGAAGGGATTTGTGTATGTGTGTGTGTGTGTGCGTATGTGTATGTGTATGTGTGTGTGTGTGTGTGTGTGTGTGTGTGTGTGTGTGTGACAGAAGAGAAAGAGAGAAGAGAAAGACATAGTAAAGAAGAGAATGAGAATACAAGAAAGAGTTACAGTAAATACAACACTAATGAACTAATGACATACTTTAAAACAACTGAATATTGAATATTTATGTACTGGAATAGACCAAAATAAACCAACATCAAATTGCATTTTGCGCACTTTTACTGAATAACTAATAGCTTTAATAAGCAAGACAATAGCAAGATGGAGCCTGGAGCTTATCCTAGAGAACTCGGGGCACAAGGTAGGGGACACACTGGACGGGACCATCGCAGGGCACAAACACACACATATACACACCCATTCACACACTACAGACAATTTTGGAATACCAATCAGCCTACAACACATGCAACAAAACCCACAAAGCACGGAGAGAACATGCAGACTCCTAAACAATATCCAATATCCATTTTAAAAATCAATATATCTTTGCATGTTTGAGTGATTCCTGTCCAAAAAAAAAAAAAAAAAAAAAAACCTATATTACCTCCAAACTCTTCTATAATAAGTATCAGGAAGTGCTGACAGAATAAGTGGTTTATTGCTCTGACAAATATATTAAAGTCGCACACTTAATGCAACTTTGGGGCTTGTTGGCTGCCTGGATAATACAGTGGTGCTTGAAAGTTTGTAAACCCTTTAGAATTTTCAATATTTCTGCATAAATATGATCTCTATATGTCCTGTGTGCACAGAGTTTCCACGTTCTCCCTTCGTTTCAGGGGTTTCCTCTGGTTTCCTCCCCCAGTTCAAAGACATGCGTTGTCTCAGGTCAAGATGTGCCCCAAGTTCCATGGGATAGGCTCCACCGCAACCATGTGAAGGATAAGCTGGAGGAAACATCCTTATTATTTGCAGATGATTCAGTTTGCATTCATTTCAATGCCAACTATAAAGATATAAATTGACAGGAGCATAAAACTTTGATATGCAAGTTTCCAAGTACCACTAGGACACTAAGATCTAGAAGCCATATAGTTAAAACGGTATGTATGCAGTATGCAACCGATGGATGCTACGCTAGTCAAAAATCATAATGCAATGGGACTAGTGCGGACGAGCTCAGAAAAAAAAATGCGGAAGACAGCGCGTCAGCTCTTTTTAAGTATTAAACCTTGGTTAAACAGAACTTGTTTAAAAACACCCAAATAAATTGTTAACTTGTTCAAGGTTTAAACAAGAAAAAAAAAAAAAAAACAGTTTTTGAAACCTTTCACACAGTGTTTGAAAACCTTTTTTAGTGATCTCCATCATGCCTTAGCCGGCCAAGCTAATATGCCGAATTGACCTCAACCTCTTAACACTACCCACGTTAAATTACTAATTCAGTTAACTTTCCTGATGTGCATTTTGCCATTAGTGCAGTTGCTTTAATCTGGTGGTCCCTTTAAGATTTTTGTGTTTATGATGACATCGAAGACCACATAGCAATGCCAACATGGCGGATATAGTATGTTCAGGACTGTATTCATACTACACACATACTGATTAGTACGTACTGTTCATTAACACATGATTAACACATCATTAACACATGATTAAATGAGCATGCCTGTTAAAACCTTCTCAACAATAACTGCATTTTGTGCTGCACATACTGTAACCATGTAGCACTGGTTGAGTGGCACCATCCCAGATACCTTACAAATGCAAAAATAATGTCTATACAAAATATTTTTTTAAAAAATAATGCTTCCAAGAGCTTTGCTTTTACTGCTTTGTCTACTCAAACATTATTGTGGCTTGAGAGGTACATTACTCAAAGCCTCTAGTCTTTTATGCTATTATCACACAACATTATGTTTTGTGCCTCTAAGAACGAAATTATATAGTGAATATTTACTGAGTTCAATTGTATAGTATATTTTCTGAACACATGGGTATTTGCAAGTCTATTTATTCTATCACAAAGACAGTTAGCACTGGAGTTTCACAAGTTTTTGTGTGCTTTTACAGACTGAGTAGTTTTTTGACTTGTTTTTCAAAGCTGCTGTCATGTGGATCACTTTAGATGAGGGCATGTCTTTCGACAATCAATATGCTACACTGTGGACCATCCACTAGCATGCTCCATAACTCAGTAATATACAAGAACAGAGGTTACATAATCTCTCTGTCTTTCTCTCTCATCCTTCCCTCATAATATTAATTAAGGCTTCTTTGTAATTCAATCAGCTGAACTGTCATTTACTTTATTGGAGTACAGATGGGTACATCAGCCTGCTGAGAAGACATGTTCCATCAGTGTCACATTAGCACTCTTCATCTTCAGTCCTCACTCTCCAGTCACACCAACACAAATATTCAACACCAAATGCTCTGAAGCAGTGGCCTCAATCCAAAGACATTAATGCAGAAAACACTGACAATGTTGCCAACTATGATAATAATGACAACCAGTATATATATATATATATATATATATATATATATATATATATATATATATATATATATATATATATATAGGTGTGTGTGTGTGTACACACACTCATTGTATACGATGAGTGTGTATACATATAAATGATGAGCAAATACGAATAACATAAACGTAAAAGGTATGTTGTACTTGACATGGCAAAACATAATTATGTAGTGCTAACGTCTAGAGGTGCTGTTAAAGCAAAAGAATAAAAATGATCCATTTTCTAAGTATGGTATGGAATGGCCTCCCATAATTCTCAGCATAATTGACTTGAAGCGATTGAGACGACTGCCATTATGGGCTCTGCTTGGTTTCCTTGACAACGATTGTCTAGTCTTTTGCCAGCATCATAACAGCATAGAGCTGAGAGAGGACAAAAATCTTTTAATAACTAACAAGCAAAAGCTCAGTGAGAACAAACTGTCTCTGGGTTTTATGAATCAATTTAATACAATGGAGAGCGATAAAGGAAGTTCTCATGGCAAGATGAGTAGTGTAATATGACTGAGTGTCTTTGTTTCTTAACCATTACATTGAATACAAGTGCATCAAAGTGTAGTTTATTGCTACAGAGTGGTTCATAAGTAATTGAGCAATGAATTTTATTTGGCTCAGGGATTAACACATGAAACATTAACAGTAAGATTAAAATGCAGTCTGCTTAAATTTGAGGCTCTTTGCATTTATGTCGGGTGGAACCTATAGCAATTACGGCCACTTTATACAAACTCCCAATATTATAACCTATATGTACACTCTCAGAAATACGTTTTGAACGAGAACCCTTAAGAATTCATCAGTTTGTCCCTCTGTGAGAAATTTAAGGAAGTTAAGTTTCTCTGACCAGCAGAGAGGAGGATTAAGTTCAAATGGTATTTCAATATTATTTATGCAGGAAAATACTGAACGATAAGATAGCATGCATTGGAACCTAAAAATCTAATAGGAGTCTAGCATATTGCTACTATATTACTGCATGCATAGCCATAATTGTAATCATCACATTAATCACAGCAAATTTGGTATAATTTAAGAATATGGCTTCCACCCTCAGTGTTCGACAGCTTGATTAAGCACATCCTCATGTTCAGTAACTCAAGGCCCATTTTCTGGCAATCTATGATTTTTGCCATTGGTCCATCTGTGCATCCATCTAAGACTCTCCTTCATGTAATATGTCATATATATGTATATTCGTGTAATAGGTTGAATATCTGTAGGATTTATACAGAATTATCACTGTAAGTACGATTAAATTTTGGAACTGATCCAAACAGGGATCAAATTATGGTCAAATGTCTGAAATATATTTTTTTCAATAGCTTCGTTCCTGTTTGAAGTACCATGGCATAAAAAAATAAGTAAGAAGATGGAATAGACTTCTTGGCTGCAGAGGCATATCTGTCAGCACTGGTGGTGTTGAGTTATATATGCTTTATATTGTGCTCCGACTGTTAATTGTGCACACAGGTTAATGTTCCCACATAACACAAAATCTAGATTATTTAATCACAGTGTGTTTCTGGGAAGTATGCTATTTTATTATGCTTTTAATTCACTATTTTGAGTTGCTGATGTAATAAAATAATGCCACTGTTTTATGCTAATTTGATATGCTCACGTGTAAAGAAAGTATGGAAAAGGCTTGAAGGATAGGCTAACCAAGAATTTAATCTGAGCTACTGCTACATAAGTTAGCATAGTTCAAAATGTTATCCATAAAAATGTAGCGATTGTATCTATGGGATCTCTAATTAAGATACTGTCCCCTTCAATGTCAATATCCATACATACTTGAGCTCACAGTTGCTAAAGATTGGCTTGTTTCACTATGATTGACAGAGGAGAGAGAGTATACCATCCCACCCACCCAGAGAGCTTGGCTAATTTTCTCCCTTGATTCCTGGCCACAAATGACTGTGGCATTGTCGGAATTCAAACTTGTGATCTCTGGACAATCATGGGAATGCTTTTCTATTACACCACTTGGGAGCCTTATATTTATTTTTATTAAATTTTATAAACCATTTTAGTCCTTATGTTTGGAGAAAGGTAACAACCTATGTGAAATACAAATGCCACATTTTAGAATCATTTCAAAATCCATTTAGTAACAAATGTAGTGTATGCAGGATCACAACAGTACAATCTTTCTGCTTTTTATTTGTGTGTGTGTGTGTGTGTGTGTGTGTGTGCGTGTTGGTTGTCACACAGACATTGAGTACATAATACCCTTAACACTTAGCCACTGTGGGTGACAAATGCTTGTTGCCATGGTTACCACAACGCAGATGCCCCAATTATGTCCAGTGCAATGAACATTGGCACATTATCTATTATAGCACGTGTCACATGCTGTACAACACAAATGAAACCTTAATAAAGTGAGTTTTGAATCAGAGTTTGTTGCTTCTGTTTTAATACCCATCCCCTGTATTCTGTTTGAGTAAACTAACAAGGATATCTGTGGCTGCTAGATGAACCTAAGGAAAAAGTAATATGAAAACACTGCAAACGCCTTTGGTAAAACTAATTTTTGTTACTTCTGTTAAAGTTGTGCATATCATGAAGACTGAAAAACTTCATCCCTTCAGAGTTCATCCCTTCAGAAAAACTTCATCCCTTGGTCAAGATTATATCATGAGGCCACTAATCTTTTTTGATTTACTACCGAGCAAACTTTCAAAATCACCTAGATGACAAGAACCCTTTAAAGACATATAATAAGTGTGTGTGTGTGTGTGTGTGTGTGTGTGTGTGTACAACAAATGAAGGAGGTGTACACTATGTGGCTATAAAAGTTTGTGGACATCTGACCATCACACTCATATGTGGTTCATACTCGAACTGTTGCCACAAAGTTGCTAGCACACAATTGTCCAAATGTATTTGTATGTTGTAACATTTAAATTTTCCTTCACTGGAACATGTTCCAGCATGACAATGCTCCTGTGTACAAAAAGAGTTCCATGAAGACATGGTTTGCCAAGGTTGAAGTGGAAGACCTCGAGTGGCTTGTGCAGAGCCCTGACCTCAACCTTAATGAACACCTTTAGGATGAACTGGAACACTGACTCTACACCAGGCCTCCTCACCTGACATTGGTGCTTAATTAGGTTATTATAACAGCAAAGAGTGACAAAATCTGGAATGGGATGTTCAAAAATCACATGGGTGTGATGGTCAGGTGTCTAGATACTTTTGGCCATATAGTGTATATCACATATAGCTAGCAGCAAAAGACTCATACAGAAAAAATACATCTATTTAATCTATAGAAGCAATCAAGTTGTTGTACACGTCCAGGAAATTGCTAAATCTTTTTTTTTTTTTTCATGCAAAGTTCAATGAGGGCTTTTTGAACATGGACTGCCACAGAACATTATCCTAATACAAGCAATGTTTTCCGCTGTTGCACAATTGATTGATTAGTGTCCGATACTACTTGCCAACTAACAACAAATAATAACAACTTTACATTTCTGACAAATCTTGTAGAGTTTTCAAATAAGGTGTAAACTGTTACATATGACCATTAACAATACAGTTCATTTTATACTCAAGCATGCAAAAATGTTAGTGAAAGAAAGATTTTGTTATTAATACACATCAAAATATAGTAGCCTTCACCTAACATAATATTTTGTAAGTTAGTGTTAATAGTAAACACTACTGCACAAATGACATATTAGCTGAGGACGTGGCTATATTACACAGAGCTGTGCACTTATCTCTGCTGAGTATTCTGTCAGTAAAAGACACTTCACTTATATGTGGATGTACAAATTACATCACCCTGTGAGGTTTTGTCACATGTTCACTGAATTTTCAATCACAAAATGCCTGCATTATTTGTGAAAAGATGTAGCTGCGCTCCCTGTAGGCTATAAATATTTCATGGTTTCTCCTATGGATCAACCTCAATGCATCATGATACCAGCTTCTCAGCTCTAGTATGTATACTTCTCCAGGTGGAACACTGGAGACCAAAAGCCTCTACCATCACAGTTCCCTAACACTACAAATCTAAAGCTAAAATTGCATTAAAAAATAATACCATTACATTTAACAGTTCCTTTCTACAGGTTATTTTAATGCAAACATTTTTTTTTTAAATGTGTGACCATAGGTTAACTGATATTATTGGATTCCTCATATATTTGAGGGGGGGGGGGGGGGGCCATATGAATCTGTAAAGCTTTGCTTTTACCTTCCTACATATTCAGAGTCAAAGCAAGGTTGCCATAGCAATGAGCTTGGAAGCCAAAACAGGGTCCTTGGATGACAAGTGTGCATGTGTAGTTGCGTGTGTGAGGTAGAAGAGTAGACTAGGATTAATGGAAATAGAATTAAACTCTCGCTGCACCCCCTACCTCCCTAAGTACATAAGGTTTTTCAGGTCAAATAATGACTCATATCTCAAAGTTTGCTAAATTCGCTTTATTTGTGAGCAGATTTGATATACAGAGGACATACCAGATACTGCAGCTTGTCTCAGGCTGGATTTTAACTCCTGTGCAATATCCTCACTGAGCGTTCACTTTTGCTGCTTTCACAATCACCATCTCAATTGTTGAGTGCAATATGTTATCATTTACAAAGACCCATTAAGCACCAACATGTATCAGCACTATGTATTGCATGTCAAAGATGGGGGGGGGGGTTGTTTTGTTTTTGTTTTTCCCAGCAAATGCAAATTAATAATTTAAAGACCAAAACCAAGGGGAAATGTCTGCTCCTGATTGGCTGAAATTAAATCTGCAGCCACACTGACCCCCTGTGGACAAGATTGAAGACCCTTTAACTTAGAAGGTAAAAAAAATAAGCTAAAAATAAATAAATTAAAAAATATAACCTTTACGGGTTTCATTAACATTTTTATTGTGTGGCGGAAAGATGTGTGCAGAGCCTATTGGGATTGGGGATTTTTCCATAAGCACAGTTCAAGGTCAGGATCAGGGAACATAAAGACAAAATTATCACAGTAATTAGAGTTAAGGCAGACGTGCAGGGATCAAAACCAGATTACTCATAGAACAGGAACTTCATAGAGTCACTTCTGAGCTGCTTTCACCTAGAGGGTTCATTTTCACTAAAACAAGGAAATACTGAAAGAAATGTATTACTTCATAAAAGTAGACTATATGATGATGTAGACAGGGCTCCTCATTCAGTTATCGCTTGTAGAATTATAAAGTCCTATTGCTGTGCCTGTTATGTAACTAGGAGCAGGGCATTAATAATGACTTGCAATATGAAAATCTAACATATTCTATTTTGAAAATATACAATGGATATAAAGAGTCTAGATACCACTGTTAAAATTGCAGGTTTGTGTGATGTAAAAACGTGAAACCAAGATAAATCACAAGATAAGTCAGTGCCGGTCCCAACAACTGTCACAACTTTTTCCGCCCTCAATGTGAAATTACAACATATAAAAATTGAGTGAAACATTTTAGCGACCTTGTTGCATAAGTGTGCACACCCTTTTACAACTGGGGATGTAGCTGTGTTCAGAATTCAATCTCATGTTCAAAAGTAATTATCATACAGCAGTCATCAATGAAATTATTCTGATTAACTCCAAATAAAGATGAGCTGTTTCTGTAGGATTTTCTTCTTGGTTTCATCCGACAATCCATGGTCCGCAAAGAGCTTAGAAAGCATGCATGGTATCTCACTTGTTGAAAGGTATCAATCATGAGAGGGGTACAAAAGAATTTCCAAAACATTAGCTGTACCATGGAACACTGTGAAGGCCATCAACAACAAAAAGAGAAAATGGAGCACCACAGTGACATTTCCAGGAACAGGATGTCCCTCCAAAAATTATTAAATGACAAGACAAAAACTTACCAGAGAGGCTGCCAAGAGACCAACGCCAAAATTAAAGGAGCGGCAGGAATATCTGTCAAGTACTGATTACTCTCTGCATGTGACAACATTCTCTCATAATCTTCACATGTCTGGGCTATGGGGTAGGGTGACTAGATGGACGCCCAAAAAAACATTGAAGCTCAACTAAATCACCCCAAACCTTGAGGCAAAATGTATTATGGTATGATGATACCAATTACAAAAGGTATAATAATTCCATAATTACAAAAGGTATGTTTGGTGCAAAATAAAAAGCACATCACCAAAAGAACACCATAACCATGGTGCTGCATGGTGGTGGCAGCATCATGCTTTAGGACTGCTTTTGTTCAGCCAGAACTGGGGCTTTTATCAAGGTGGAGGGAATTATGAATAGCTACAAATACCAGTCAATTTTAGTGCAAAATTTCCAGATGTCTGCTAATAAACTGAAGATAAAAAGGAATGTCACTTTTCAGCATGACAATGACCCAAAGCATACATCCAAATCAACAAAGGGATGGATTAACAAAAAAGATTAATGTTTTTGAATGACCCAGCCAGAGTCCCGAATCCAACTAAAAATCTGTGGGGTGACCTGAATCGGGCTGTGCACAGGAGATGCCCTTGCAGTTGGATGGATCTAGAATGTTTTTGCAAGAAAGAGTGGGAAAAATGTGCCACGCTGACAGACTCTTACCCAAAAAAGACTGAGTGATGTAATAAAATCAAAAGTGCTTCAATAAAGTATTAGTTTAGGGGTGTACACACTTATGCAACTAGGTTATTAAGTTATAAGTTTTGTTTTTTTTTTTTTTTATAGTTTTTTCCTTTTTTCCCTAAAAGAGTTCCCGATTGTTTTTCACATTATTTGTATACTTTGCAATTTCACAGTAAAGGTGGGAAAAGTTCTTACACGATTTATCTTCATTTAATATTTTTTTACATCACAAAAACCTGCCATTTTATGAGGGGTGTGTAGACGTTTTATGTCTTTGTATATTACAATTTCATTCTGGCATAGGTTGGGATCTAAGAATGCAAGAACATGAGAATAGCAAGACATGTTTAATAAAGATATGTGCTATGAAAAATGTGCTTCTTAGTCACTGGTTGATTATGACCATGACTCATCTGTGCTTGTCTCCCTGGAAGAAATAAAGAGCTTAGATAAGCTTTAAGATAAGATAATCAAGTCCCACAGTGACCAATACTTTGAAAGACACATTAACAAATTAAAGGATATATACAACAGACTATATTATGTGCACGACATTATCAACAAAATCAACACTTATCTGAGAATAGTACATCCACAATCCACAACTCTGTGTGACAACCTCTAGCTAGTTGAGAATAAAAATATAATACTGCTGTCTTCTCCAGGTGGTGTGTCTCTTGTGTATTGCAGAAAGGTCTGAATTATAACAGCTTCAAACAAAGAATCCAGAGCCAAAAAAAAATACCAACAATATTTCACTATGCCACTATTATGTACTGCAGTTCCACAAATAAGAGACAGCATAAGAATCTGTCAAATAAGCTTGTGGAAACTGGAATATTTTGAAATGATAGTAAGGTAGGAAATGTAACAGAGAAACAGTAGGATTAAAAAGAAACAGTTCTATTAAAGCTTAAGAAAAAAACAGAGAATAGTTTCATCAAAATACTTAATACTCAATAATATTTAAACATATTTTTATTATGCTATATTTTTCCCTCAAACAAAGCTTTGTGTTCACCTTCACTTCCTCATTAAAATGAGATTTCATAGGACTACTCTCTAATCAGTGGTCAAAGCTTGTTAATAATATTTTTTTTAAAGCACCAATGGCTACAGTCAGCCGCAAGCAGGAACTGGAAGATTCTCCCAAATCTTTAAGGTCTGGTGTGTGAGAGCATTTTGGTTTTCTGGTAAGTTATGATGCTGAAAGCCAGTGAGTTTTACCACAAAATACCACAAACATATCTGACATCACCCTTGTCAGTTTCTAAAATTAACCGAAAACAGGAAGCAATGCAAACGTCTGGGTTATGCATGTAACCCTGTTCCCTGAGAAGGCAAAGAGATGTTGCGTTTAGCATAACACTATGGGAGAGCCCTCGTGCGCTACTGGCATCTGAAGCTTGTGTAACATCATGCCTATTTATAGGCCTGCCATGATCAGGTAACATGGCAATTAAGCGTGTCGTGTAAAATATATGTGGCACCTGTGAACCACACCATCAGCCTCTATTATCTGAAGCGAAGATGCAATTCACAGGCCTGCCCTGGTATGACAAAGCTACAAAATGTCTCGATCCCTTCTCAGGGAACAGGGTTACATGCGTAACCCAGACATTCCCTTTCAAAGGGAACTCCATGTTGCGTTTAGCATAACAGTATGGGAACGAGAATACCCACTCCGTCATACCGAGGGTATGGCCTGTTCAAAAAGACCCAAGCCCGAGGGTCACTGCAAGACACTCGAGCCCGTGCGGAATGAATATCCTGGCTGTAATAATGAATGAATGTGTGTGGCATAGACCACCCTGTAGCAGCACACACATCCTGTAAGGATACCCCTTTGGACAAAGCCTTCGAGGAGGCGACCCCCCTAGTGGAATGAGCCCTTATGCCCAGAAGCGTAGCGAGACTGCGCGCCTCATAAGCGAGAGAGATTGCTTCCACTATCCAATTAGAGATGCGCTGTTCAACACAGCATCACCTCTACTGTCACCGCCAAAGCAGACCAGCAGCTGCTCTGACTTACGCCTCTGGCCGGAGTGGTGGATGTAAGTACAGAGAACCCTTACTGGACACAGCAGGTGCATTCTCTCTTGTTCTGGTGTGAGGAACAGAGGAGGGTAGAAAGCCTGCAACACCACAGGCTGTGCGGCAGATGTAGGCACTTTAGGAATATAATCCGGACTAGGATACAGGAAGGCCTTGGCTAATCCTGGGGTAAAGTCAAGACAGGAAGGGGCAATAGAGAGAGCTTGTAGATCTCCTACTCGCTTGAGAGATGTCAGGGCCAGTAGAAGAGCTACCTTCAGAGTCAGAAGCTTCTCGGAGGCTGCCTCTAAGGGCTCAAATGGGGCCCCTGACAGACCGTCCAGGACAACAGAAAGGTCCCAGGAAGTTATGCGTGGCCTGCAGATGGGCCTCAGCCACCTGACACCATGTATAAACCTCAAAGTTAGAGGATGTTGCCCCACAGAGGCTCCATCAACAAGCGTGTGGCTGGCCGGAATGGCAGCCACGTAAACTCTGATTGTAGAAGGAGCCAACCCTGCTGAGAAATGTCCTAGTACGAAGTCCAGGACTGTAGCTAATGCGCAGTTCACTGGGTCTAGCTGACGATCATCACACCACAAGACAAATAGTCGCCACTTGAGCGCATACAATTTCCTCATGGATGGTGCTCTAGCGTTCAACATGGTCTCTACAATCTCAGTTGTGAGACCAGAATCTATGAGCTGGTGCCCCTCAGGGCCAGACCCACAGTTTCCATAGTTCCGTCTGAGGGTGATAAATCAGCCCTCTGGCTTGAGACAGTAGATCCCTGTGGATGGGAATCTCCTAAGGAGTGCCGTCTAGCAGTTATATTATCTCTGAGAGCCATAGTCGAGCTGGCCAATAAGGTGCTACTAGCAGCAGACGTAGACGGTCTTGGCGAAATCTCTCTAGAACTTGTGGGAGCAGAACGATTGGGAAAGCATATAGATGCGACCTTGGCCACATGTGCACCATGGTGTCCAGCCCTAATGGTGCAGGAGGAATGAAGGCGAACCACAGCGGGCAGTGGAGCAAGAATGCTGAGCAGGAAAGCGGAGCACCGTCCTCCATCGACTCTGCAAGCTGAACTTGGTTGGCTGTGGCAACAAGTTCTGCATAAGCAGAACTTGATTATTCGTGTCAGCAGACTCAGGCGTGAGCAGAACTTGACTGTTCGTGTCAGGAGACTCAGGCATGAGCAGAACTTGATTGTCCATGTCAGCAGACTCGCCGTGAGCAGAACTTGATTGTCCATGTCAGCAGACTCGGGCGTGAAAGAACTTGGTTGTCCGTGTCAGCAGACTCGGGCATGAGCAGAACTTGGTTGTCCGTGTCAGCAGACTCGGGCATGAGCAGAACTTGGTTGTCAGTGTCAGCAGACTTGGCATGAGCAGAACTTGGTTGTCCGTGTCAGCAGACTTGGGTGTGAGCAGAACTTGGTTGTCTGTGTCAGCATACTCGGGCGTGAGCAGAACTTGGTTGTCAGTGTCAGCAGACTCGGGCATGAGCAGAACTTTGTTGGTCGTGACGTTGGCTTCAGGCGTGAGCAAAACCTGGTTGGTCATGTCAACAGACTCTGGTGTGAGCATAACTTGGTTGGTCGTTGACCTCAGACAGGAATTTGGCATGGGAGGTCGCCTCATCGACCTCAGACAGGAACGTGTCTTGGGAGGCCATCTCTTTGACCTCGGACATGAACTTGGCTGGAGAGGTCATCTCTTTGACCTCGGACAGGAACTTGGCTTGAGAGGTCGTCTCTTCGACCTCGAACAGGAACTTGGCTTGAAAAGTCGCCTCTTCGACCTCGGAGAGGAACTTGGCTTGAATGGTCGCCTCTTCGACCGCGGACAGGAACTTGGCTTGAGAAGTCGCCTCTTCGACCTTGGACAGGAACTTTACTTCAGAGGCCATCTCTTCAACCTCAAAAAGGAACATGGCTTGGGATGGCACCTCATTGACCTCTAGAAGGAACTTGACTTTATGCTGGAGCTGTGGGGATGAGACTGCCTCGTGGGTCTCATGCTGGAGCCCTGGGGATGAGACCGCCTCGTGCGTCTCATACTGGAGCTCTGCAGGTGAGATCACCTCATGGATCTCATGCTGGAGCTCTGGGGAGGAGGTCGTTACGTTGAACTCTGGCAGGAACTCTGCAGGTGAGATTACCTCGTTGGTTTCAGGTTGGAGATCTGGAGATGAGGTTGACACATTGACCTCTGGCTGGAGCTCTGCGGGTGAGACCACCTCGTGGGTCAACAGGTTGGAGCCCTGGAGGTGAGGTTGCCTCATTGACCTCTGGCTGGAGCTCTGTATATGAGACCACCTCATGGAACTCTTGCTGGAGCTCTGGGGAGGAGGTCGCCATGTTGACCTCCGACTGGGGCTCTGCAGTGGAGGTCGCCACGTTGATCTCCAACTGGAGCTTGGCAGGTGAGACCACCTCAGGGGTCTCAGGTTGGAGCTCTGGTGTGGAGGCCACCCTCTTTGCCTGCATATAATAGTTGGTGAACGGCAGGGCAGGTTTATCTGCCAGGCTGACCCCTCCCCAAAAGATGTTCCAGGTTGGCACACACTGGCGGGCTGGTTCAAAGAACCGGGACCACATGAACTTGAGCTATTGCTTCTCCTCCGGCTTGGGGTCTGCTAGGCTTGCAAAATAAAACTGGCAGTCCACAAGAATATATTCAGGATATCAAAAAAATCCATCATAGGGATCTGGGAGCTCCATGGCAGTCCATTGAAGAAACTGGATCAAATCCAAAGCTGGGATGGTCTGCTTGGTTTCCTTAGTGTGACGTCTTCTCTGTCTTCCTGCTGCAACCATGGTGTGGCGTAGTATTCTGTCACGTAATCTTTGTAATGGAGGTTAGGGCGGATGCAAGTGCAGTTAAAGACTATTATTTGAGAGAGACAGGCAGACAAATCCAAATCGTGATACAAGAGCGTGGTCAAAACAGGCAGTGGGTCAAGTGATCTACAAACAGGCATAAATGGGGCAAGGCGAGAATCCAGAACGAGGAACGAGAAACAAAGTCAATAAACATGAATCAAAACAAGAAACAAAGACCAACTGCTTGGTAAGGAGAATACACTTAATACTATGCGATGTGCAAAGAGACATGACGAAATCAGGGATGAAACACAGGACAGCTGAAAACAATGATGTCACACATATGGGAAACAACCAATGACAGTACAGGGGCGGAGACAGGACATACACCACAACAAAAGCACGTGTCCAAAGTAAACAAAGTCAATGTCACTGAAGACCCAATAGCGTGCGTTCACTAAGTGCTTGCGCATTGGGCTCGCATAACGAGCTCGCGCTTCGGGTTTCTGAGCACGCTGCAATACTGCAGCACTCCTCAAGGGGAAATCGTGACAATTTATTTATTTTTATTGAAGTGAAAAAAAGTTATCCAGCACCTATTACCCATGTGAAAAACTGTGAATTGTCCCCTTAAACTTACAATCTGATTGTGCCATCATTAGCAGCAATAACTGCAAACAAATGCTTCCGATAACTGGAAACCAGTCTTTCACTTCCTTCTAGGACTAGGACCTATGCTTTGGATCGTTGTCTTGCTGCATAATCCAGTTGTGTTTGAGTTTCAACTTACGGACTGAAGACCTGACATTCTCCTTTATGATTTTTTGGTAGAGAGCAGAATTCATGTTTCACTCAATTATTGCAAATTGCCGAGGTCCTGAAGTAGCAAAGCATCCCCACACATCACACTTCCACCACCATGCTTGACCGTAGGTATGATCTTCTTTTTGTGGAATTCAGTGTTTGATTTATGCCAGATATAATGGGACCCCTGTCTTCCAAACAGTTCCACTTTCGACTCATCGATCCACAGAACATTCTCCCAAAATGTTTGAGGATCATCAAGTTGTGTTTTGGCAAAATTCAGATGGGCCTTAATGTTCTTCTGGGTTAGCAATGGTTTTTGCCTTGTCATTCTTCCATGGATGCTATTTTTGTCCAGTGTTTTTCTGATATTGAAGTCATGAACAGTGACCTTTATTGATGCAAGAGAGGCCTGTAGGTCATTTGATGTTGTCCTTGGGTCTAACTTGGGTGACTTACTGGATGAGTAGTTGCTGTGCTCTTGGAGGAATTTGGAAGCCCCCCCCCCCAGCCCCCCTCAGCTGAAGTGGAAGTTTTTATTGGTTTTTCAAAAAAATGTGTATTCATTCATAATATTAATAAAATTCAACTTATAACTCGTATAACATATTTCATATAACTGAATGTCTTCAGTATAACACTGAAAGCTGAGACCATGACTACAGTTCATTTGTCCAACAGGTAGTATGGATATGATAAAAAGGAGGGGACCAAGAACTGAGCCTTGAGGCACACACTGAGTGACAAGAGCAATGCCTTTGTGTAAGGGGGACTCCATTATTCGACAAACGTCATCTCACATTTTGATCTCCAATGCTTATGACTCTTGGGTGAGAGTATGCAAAAACCATTCACGATAAGGAACCAGTCCTCAGCTTCTGTATCCAATAAATTTGAATGCCTATGGCATGACTCTCAGCTTGTTAAGGCTGGTGGTATACTTCAAACAGCAAAATAATTTTTAAAAAAAGCACAACCACAAAACATGCAGTCATTTTACTTAAGTGCATACATCTTCCTAGGACACTCTGTACTGTTAATTTTTAGAGGGCTTTGAACTGATCAGATTTCATTAAGTTGCAATGTTGCCAGGATGGTTTTACCATGGCCTAATTTTGTAGTCAGAATTTTTTAATACGGCCTCATTAAAGTGTAATGCAAGATGTTTCTTTTGAATATTACTGTGCATTTTGCAATAGTAGCCATGCTGTATATAGGGTATATAGACAAATATGCTGGTTTGTGCATATTTGGAGTATTGGACCCATTTTGCCTGTAGAAGAAGGAGTTGGCAGATTTGATTTTTGCCTCAAACATGTTTGTGCCATTGTTTTCACAAAAAAGAAAAAAAAAATCAGACCTGGTAATCAAACTGTCACTTTTGCATTGACAAGCAACCATCTTGAGACTTGAGTCTTGAGACTACTCACAGGCAGGGGAGGTCTCACAACAAAAGACACATTGAGTAGCATGCTCTGTCTATGGAAGCTTAATACTCTTCTGTGTTCTGCCAGTGTGTCCCCTAATAAGAACTTCTTATAGCAAAAGTCTCTAGTGATTGACAAAAAAAATCATGAATAAGAGAACTGTCACTTCTAGAGATTAACATGCACCTCCATCCAACCATCAATTGTATTACATCTCCATTGTTGACAGCAACATCCAAACATTTTTCTACACCCACATTTCTTCTCACTTTATGAATCAAACATATTCTTCCCTCCATGCAACCATTTATTATTTTAACTTGAGCTTCTCCTCAAAAATAACTTTTGTGTCTCAGCTGAGGTTTATTTTATTTATATTTTTCAATCTTTCTTCTAGCAAGTTCCAAGTCAAGTTCTAAGTCTGACAATATAGAGAATTATATACAGTATCTCTATTGTTTTGTTGGTTAGGTTTGAGGTAATTCAGCCAGTCAGATTAAATTGTATTTGCTTTCTTTTGATTCACAGATTAGCGCTGAAAAATATGGCTTGTGACTTTTCCTTTAAATTGAAGAGAAAGTGTTAGAATGAATGCAGTGTTATAAATAAATAACAGTCTCAAGACCCAAGAGCACAGATTTCTGTTTATTGCTCATTCAATCTTATTCAAGATTATTGCCCAAAGTAGAAAAGGAAAGTACAAATGCAAATTATTTCTTGAAATATTTGTTTCAAGATAATAGTCATCTAACGTAGTTATAGTGACTGATACACTCATAGGGAAGGGTAATAGGCACCAAACTTGTACCCCTGAACTTGGTCCTCTGTTTTTGTCTCTATAGGCAGTCACCAGACATACTGTAACAATGGATATATGGTGTCATTCTTGTTAAGCCCAGTGCTTCATTTTGTATTTTTGAGATCCTGATGGTTGTCGTCTATGGTCATTAGAGTATTGTCTATGTGATGTGTTTACTGGTTTGCCAGTGACATTTACTAGTGTGTTTATGTGTAATGCTCCAGCTGAGCACCTCTGACGCTTTATTCTACAGTATCACTGGGAATAAGCCCCAGGGCATCTCTGTCTTTCACTCATTACTGGTGGTCTTTATCACCTGCAATAAAAGTACTAGCAACAGAAGCACCAGAAAGAAGCAGTTTCAGTTACTTATGCTTGTTTCTAGCCCTTTGTAGAGAGACTATACAAAGATATGATTTAAAAAGCAAATACTGAATTAATGTTAGAAAGCACCCAGTGTAGGCTGTTTTTCCTTTTTAGCAGCACACTCTTTAGCATACATCAGGTCTTGAAATAGCTATTATTCTTTCCAAAGGGAGTGAATTAACCTTTTCACTGCAGTGAATGTTCTGAGCTTCATATCTGACTTGCTTGCTCACACCTGCATGAAAGTAAAAAGCTCCTGTTTGCTCAACTTTTTTTTTGCCTTTTCAGTCCCAATACACATCAAACTCTCGTCTCAACCAGATGCCCTGTGAACGTTTCTGGCAAGCTTTAAAATATAAATGAATAATGCACCTCCTATTCATATCTGTTTAGAATACATTATATGTTCATTCTGAATAATGCATTTATAATTGCATTACTGGTCATAATAATTGACACTGGTCTTTTGTTGTGTCTTTTTTTGTTCTCTGCCTGCCAAAATTGCATTATTTAATTGTTCCCCATAGATCTGCATATGATTAGTGTGCTTTCTTGTATTTTAGTCACTAAAATGAGTACGTGAGCCAGAATAGATAGGAACTGAGGGATAAGACAGAAACATATGCATCTTAATGCTATCAAGCCAGGAGAGTTATTTGAGAAAATTATTTATACAAAGTCAGTTATTTCTAAAATTAGTTGCCATTAAGATTCAATTCAGATTAGAGCTAAGCGTTTTCTAATAATGTAATCATATTTAGGCGAGTATTTTTCTGCGCAATTCCTTTAGGACCCTTGCAATGCAAGTGAATGCATTTTTTCCTAATATACCCAATACAGCTCTCAGATATTTAGGCCTACATTTTGTTGATTAGATAAATAAGTTCTGTTAGAGGACACTGCAGCGCAGGTGGCACAAAAGAATAAAAATACTGTACATGAACAAATTGTTGTGTGCTAAGGTTTCCTTACTTGCTCGCTAACATACACACATGTGGTATGAAACTACGTACTTTCATGAGAAATGTAGAAAAATATATGAAGCATTTGGTAGGCAAGCTAAGATAAGCTCTGGTTTAGAACTGTTCTCCTCACTGTATACAGTGCACCCAGAAAGTATTCACAGTGCTTCAGTTTTCCCACATTTTGTTATGTTACAGCCTTATTCCAAAATGGAATAAATTCATTATTTTCCTCAAAATTCTACAAACAATACCCCATAATGACAATGTGAAAGAAGTTTGTTTGAAATCTTTTCAAATTTATTAGAAAAAAAAAAGCACATTTACATAAGTATTCACAGCCTTTGCCATGACACTCAAAATTGAGCTCAGGTGCATCCTGTTTCCACTGATCATCCTTGAGATGTTTCTACAACTCGATTGGTGTCCACCTGTTGTAAATTATGTTGATTGGACATGATTTGGAAAGACACACACCTGTCTATTTAAGGTCCCACAGTTAACAATGCATGTCAGAGCACAAACCAAGCCATGAAGTCCAAGGAATTGTCTGTAGACCTCCGAGACAGGATTGTATCGAGGCACAGATCTGGGGAAAGGTACAGAAACATTTCTGCAGCATTGAAGGTCCCAATGAGCACAGTGGCCTCCATCATCCGTAAATGGAAGAAGTCTGGAACCAGCAGGACTCTTCCTAGAACTGGCCGCCCGGCCATACTGAGTGATCAGGGGAGAAGGGCCTTAGTCAGGGAGGTGACCAAAAACCTGATGGTCACTCTGACAGAGCTCCAGCGTGTCTCTGTGGAGAGAGGAGAACCTTCCAGAAGAACAAGCGTCTCTGCAGAACTCCATCAATCAGGTCTGAATGGTAGAGTGGCCAGACGGAAGCCACTCCTCAGTAAAAGGCACATGACAGCCCGCCTGGAGTTTGCCAAAAGGCACCTGAAGGACTCTCAGACCAAGACCAAGACAAAGATTTAACTCTTTGGCCTGAATGGTAAGCGTCATGTCTGGAGGAAACCAGGCACCACTCATCACCTGGCCAATACCATCCCTACAGTGAAGCATGGTGGTGGCAGCATCATGCTGTGGGGATGTTTTTCAGCGGCAGGAACTGGGAGACTAGTCAGGATCGAGGGAAAGATGAATGCAGCAATGTACAGAGACATCCTTGATGAAAACCTGCTCCAGAGCGCTCTGGATCTCAGACTGGGGTGAAGGTTCATCTTCCAACAGAACAACGACCCTAAGCACACAGCCAAGATAACGAAGGAGTGGCTACTGGACAACTCTGTGAATGTCCTTGAGTGGTCCAGCCAGAGCCCAGACATGAACCCGATTGAACATCTCTGGAGAGATCTGAAAATGGCTGTGCACCGACGCTCCCCATCCAACCTGATGGAGCTTGAGAGGTCCTGCAAAGAAGAATGGGAGAAACTGCCCAAAAATAGGTGTGCCAAGCTTGTAGCATCATACCCAAAAAGACTTGAGGCTGTAATTGGTGTCAAAGGTGCTTCAACAAAGTATTGAGCAAAGGCTGTGAATACTTATGTAAATGTGCTTTTTTTGTTTTTTATTTTTTTATAAATTTGCAAAGATTTCAAACAAACTTCTTTCATGTTGTTATTATGGGGTATTGTTTGTAGAATTTTTAGGAAAATAATGAATTTAATCCATTTTGGAATAAGGCTGTAACATAACAAGATGTGGGAAGAGTGAAGCGCTGTGAATACTTTCCGGATGCACTGTATATTCTTTATTCTCCAGAGTGACCACATTGGCTTGCACAGCCTTGAAACTTTCAAAAGCGCCTTTTCATGGTGCAGCAAGCATTTTTCAATTAACTCACATTTACAGACACATTCAACTCCTGAGAATATGTCAATACCAACCTTGGCTCCTTGTGACCACTGAGAGATTTTTTTTAAGTAATCACCATTGTGTGATAATACTGAAAAGATGTGTAGGAGGTAAAAAAAATAAAAAGTTTCACGCCAGGTG
>NC_071265.1:15910853-16155853 GCF_023375685.1 Ictalurus furcatus | reverse complement strand
GTGACTTTCTGAACGTGATATATACATACGTTCTACTGAGACAAACGTGAATCAGACATGTGACTAGGTGCAGTGGCTGATGGGAATCATAGTTTTAGTCCTTTTCCCGCTATTTACATCACAGTCATGCCTGCTCTGTCACAGAGAGGTTGCCACTAGCCCTGAATGTCCCATTATGGCTGGTGCAAAGTGTATATAGAAACAAATTAAAACTATATGACATTCCATTGGAGCGCAGAGCACAGTGGCTTAGTGGTTAACGCATTTGCCTCCCAGGGTCAGGGGTTCGATTCCCACCGTGGGGATGTGTGTGCGGAGTTTGTATGTTCTCCCCGTGCTGCGGGGGTTTCCTCTGGGTACTCCGGTTTTCTCCCCCAGTCCAAAGACATGCATGGTAGGCTGATTGGCATGTCTAAAGTGTCCATAGTGTGTGAATGTATATGTGATTGTGCCCTGCGATGGATTGGCACCCCGTCCAGGGTGTACCCCGCCTTGTGCCCGATGCTCCCTGGGATAGGCTCCAGGTTTCCCTGTGACCCTGAAGGAAGGAAGATTAATGGATGGATGGACATTCCATTGGTGTTTTACATCCTACTATAAGCACTCATACTGTACATCAGAGATATCTGTCTGTACTGTTAACTGGAATACATACAAAATATAGGCCATGTTAAGACAAATTGAACACATATCATTTAACTAATACAGCCAATAATGTCACATTTATATATTACTACACTGGATGTATTATAAACCAAGTAGGGTGTAGAGACCTTCACTACTGGGAAGACATCTACAATGTACATTTCTCAACTGTGTCCAATGTGAAATATGCTTCTATGTTTGTAAACTACATTCAAGCTTGTATACTGTAATAGTTTGGATATGAATGTCATGCAAGTAAATGAATGCAGATTTACGGCTGACATGTCTAACCGTATTTGAATAGATAGACCAATTACCCACTCTTGTGGTTTTGCACTCATATTCTATTTTCAAACACACACCCCACCCACACACACACACACACACACGCTTCAAAAGCGAAGAGTAACACAGTATCCTATAGATGACAAGTACCTGCAGTGCCAAGCTCTGTGCTTAGAGCACTAAGTGCACTTGGAACTAAGATTCATTATCTTTTGTAGTTACTTCCCTGGAGTTTAGATTTAATTAGTTTCTCTATGTCCAGCCCAATAAAGTCACACTTTAATTGCAAGTAAAGAGTTTGGATCGTTTAACAGTCAAAAGGGGTTTCCTATGATATGCCTTCTGCATTATACATATTTTTCTGGCAAAATGTCAAGCAAAAACATTAACAAAGTATACACTCACTAACCACTTTGTAAGGAACATCATACTAATACTGGGTAGGGCCCTTTTTTATGAATAGCCTCAATTTTTCTTGGCATGGATTCCACAAGGTGTTGGAAACATTTCTTTAATATTCTGGTCCATGTTGACATGATTTCATTACATAATTGCTACAGATTTGTCAGCTGCATATTCATGCTATGAATCTCTTGTTCTACTACATATCAAAGATGCTCTACTGGATTTAGATCTGGTGACTGGGGAGGTCACTGAAGTACACTGAGCTCACTGTCATGTTCATGGAACCACTTGTGGTTTGTCACATAATGCATTATCATACTGGAAGTAGCTAATATAAGATGGATAAATTGTGGCTATAAAGGGATACAGATGTTCACCACCTGTACTGAGATAGGCTGTGGCATTTAAATAATGCTTGATTAGTATTAAGGGACCCAGTGTGTGCCAAGAAAACATTCCCCACACCATTATACCACCACCAGCCTGAATTGTTGATACAAGGCAGGTTGGGTCCACGGATTCATGCTGTTGATGCCTATATATTCATTCATCCATTCACGTTCATTTACCAGTTTATCTTGGTCATCTTATCTATTTTGATATAATAATGTAGTTCTTACGGACAGCAAAGTCACCTTCGGAAAATTAACAGCACAATGGCAGTGGCACAAATGGAAAAGTCAGGGGGTGGGGGATGGGCACTACTGTGTGAGATCTCACGAGATCCTGCAAAAAGTTTTGCAAGATCTCACAATAGTCTTTTTTTGAAGCCTTTGTTTGTAGTGACAGCTTCAAGATGCTTCCTGTATGAAGAAATTAATCAGCTGCAGTATTCATGTGTGGTTTTGGCCCATTGTTTTAAACATATTGTCTTTAAATCTGAATATTGTTCTCAAGATTCTCCCGGTAAAGGGCTCCATGCATCGTTCCTTCAATTATATGAAGTCTGCCAGTACCGTGCGATGAAAAACAGCCGAACACCATGATGCTTTCACCTCCAAACTTGGAGGTGAAAGCAAGAAATGGCATTGCACATAACCCTTAAAACAAAAAAGTGTTTTAAGGGTGATGTGCAGTGCCATTTCTTCTCCAAACATGGTGTGTAGTATGACAGCCAAAAAGTTACATTTTGCTCTCATCTGACCAGACTACACTCTCCCAGTATTTCATAGGCTTGTCCAAATGAGTTGTAGCAAACTTTAAACAAGCTTCGACATGCCTTTTCTTTCGTAATGTAGTCTTGCGGGGTGAGCGTGAACAGTGGAGTGCATTACCTATTGTTTTCTCTGTGACAATGGCACCTGCTGCCTCCAAGTGTTTCTGGAGCTCTTTCCGAGTGGTCCTTGGCTCTTGGGCTACTCTTCTGACTATTCTTCTGACTCCCTGGTCAGAAATCTTGCGAGGAGCTCCTGTGTGTTGTCGGTTGATGACGGAGTGATGTTGCTTCCACTTGCCCCAATGGTGCTTACTGGAAGATTCTGAAGTTTTGCATCAATATGTTTTGCAACAATAAGGTTCCGAAGATCTTGGGAGAGCTCTTTGCTTTTACCCATCATGACATGATTCTTGTGTGACACCTTGGTAATGAAAAGCCTTTTTATAGACCATCAATTTACTAACCCAGCTGATATTAATTTGCACAGATAGGAGGTATAATTACTTACGGATTTCAGCTGGATCCTTTCCTTACCTTGCCTTGGAGAACTGCTTTTTCTTAGCGTGTTCAATACTTTTTTCCTGTGTCCTTCCATTTTATTACACATAACTTTATTTATGGACTTTAATGTTGTGAATTCTTTATATTTCCAGATTTCTTGAGTTAATACCAAAGTCTGGTGAAAATTTCATGTGAATATCCTCATTGGAAATATATTTACTGGATATTGACGCTTCCAATACTTATTTGCCCCACTGTGTAGCATTTGAACATTAGTCCAAGCATCAAAACAACAACAAAAACTCCAACAATAAAAAAAAAAACATTTAAACTGTGCATATTTGTTTACTATCTCGACCCCATGTAATCAGCCTATATGGGACTTATTGTGTTTGCACTGGTCTAACCCATTTGGTAAACCAAAACGTGCCCTATTTGTCTTTCCCATTTTGAATCCATGCACTCATTACCATTAGTGACCCAACTAGGAGCCACATAGGGAGCCCACCTGTGTACTCCCATGAGGGACCTACTTAGTTGATCCAAGTGGGCCCCAGATAAGATGCTCAGTTTGGACTCGCCCAATCTGTACCCCTGTAGCTCAAGTGTAACCAATGTGGGGCCCACATAAACATGTTGTCTAGGTTTAGTGAACACTGGCGTGTTTCCTGCCGTTGCTCTCTGATTTGGTGTTTAGTTTAAAATTACTCTTTGGAACGAGATCCCACAAAACCATTTTTTTGCTGTAACTAAACAGATTATTATCAGGGATCAATTTATTGATGCTTTTAATAATGATATGGATACTGTGAAGCTGGTTGAAGTTTTTAATAATACTTGCTCTCTTACCTTAGACATTATCGCTCCATTCAAGTCCAGGACAATTACTCTTCAGCCACGGCTTAATGATTGTACCCATGTTCTTAGACAACAGTGCAGGAAAATGGAGCTTAAGTGGAAGCAAGATAAACTGCCTATGATGTCTCTTATGATATTTTTAAGACATGTTTAATAAATTATCAGAGGTCATTGAAAGAGGCAAAATCAAATTATCTCTCCAAATTAATAGCTGTGAATGCAAATAGGCTTAAAGTATTGTTTAATACTATTGATTCTGTGATAAATCATTCTCGGGCTGTTGGACCTGACTAGAGATCAACTGATATTGTTTTTTAATAACCGATACCGGTTATTTGCATGTTTATGTGCTCGATAACCGATATGCAGAACCGATATTTATTTATTGTTTTACTTCTGTTTTTGAAACAATGATAACAACACCACTGAACGGAACAAACCATTTTTTTAATAACAATTTTGTCAATTTCACTTCCTCCTTGCATACAAAACAATACAAAACCCTCTTATTTACACACCAATAAATAGAAGGCTCTGAAAAAGTGCAAAAAAAAAAAAAAAAAAACACAGAGTGCACTGTTGCTAAACTGTCTTAAAAAAAATAAAAGCTTTGATGAGATAAACAGATTACGTGACTCTGTGAGTTTGTCTCTATTTCTTAGTGCCAAGCTGCTTAAACTACATATGAAGCATTTATGTAACACATCTCATTTGTGCATTAATGGCTAATGGCTGTTTAATGGCTCTTAAATAAAGCGCAATTCTCAGAATGGCTGGTGGAATTATCGGTGGATCTGATATTTCAGAACCGATATCCAATTATGGAAAAATGCTTAAATATAGGGAAAAACATGGGTAAAACCGATTATCGGTCGGTCTCTAGACCTGACCCATCTACTGAGTCCTGTGACGAATTTCTTAATTTTTTCATCAGCAACATTGAAGTGATCAGTTCTTGTATTATGCCTCCAAGATTTGATCCTCTAGAGGATACACCTCCGCTCAGGTATTTAACTAACTTTCAACCGGTCTCCTCAGCCCAGCTTTCTGATTTAATCTCACAGAGGAAGTGTTCAAGTTGTATGATGGACGCTCTTCCTGCACATCTTTTCAGAGAGATTTTTGAAACTGTCAGTCCAGTTGTGACAACCATTATTAATAGCTCTTTAGCTACTGGATTTGTACCAGCCAGCCTCAAACAATGCAATCGTGCAGCCTTTGCTTAAAAGACCTTATCTTGGTCCAACTTTACACAACAACTATAGGCCTATATCCATATGGCCTGTTATCTTGAAGCTGCTGGAGAAAGTTGTTTATGCACAGTTATATTCTCATTTGAAATTTTCAAATATTTTAGACAAGTTCCAGTCAGGTTTTTATATCTTTACACAGCACTAAATCTGCCCTGGTAAATGTTACTAATGATATTTTTGTCATGTCTGTCACAGATTTCCCCTCGTGCTAACCACTGGAGCGAGCAGCGCGCTCAACTGCCCGAAGCTCACGTACTTCCAGGTTTTCAGTGACACATGTTTCGTTTTGGTTTATGCCTTGTCTCTGCCCCTTTCTTGTCATTGGTTGTCTTCCTCATGTGTAGTCATTATTCACAGCTGTTTTTGTTTTACCCTTGATTACGTTAAGTATTTAAACCCCTCGTGTGTCTTTGTTCAATGCGAAATATTGCGTGTTTCTTTTTGCATTACCAAGCCTTTGTTCTGTGTTGTCATTTCCAGTTCTTTGATTTTGTTCCCAGTTTCTTGGTTTTCATATTCTGCCTTTGTCCTGTCTACCTGGTTTGCTGATCACCTGACCTTTTGCCTGTTTTATGACCACGTATTTTTAATTTTGATTTGGATTTGTCTACCCATCTCTTCAATAAACCTCTTACTGCACTTGCATCCTTCTCCTATTATCCATTACATGACAATTTTAATGTCACTTGACTCTGGCACTTGTGCTGTGTTGGTCTTATTGGATCTTAGTGCTGCCTTTGATACTATTGACCATAGTATTCTTTTAAATTGCTTAGAGTCTGTGGTTGGTATCGAGGGTCTGGCTTTGCAGTGGTTTGTGTCTTATCTGAAAGATAGGACATTCGCAGTAAACATAGAGAATTTATCTTCGTCATCTGCCCCCTTATCGTGTGGTGTTCCTCAGGGCTCCATATTGGGTCCTCTATTGTTTTCTCTTTATATGCTTCACCTGGGTTCTATTTTTGAGAAATATGATTTTCCTTTCACTGCTGTGCTGATGATACCCAATTATATTTGCTAGTTAGGTCAAATGGCATCAGTCCTTTTGGGTCCCTTTTTAAATGTCTTGAAGACATTAAATGTTGGATGGCTAACAATTGTCTGCAGTTAAATGAAAGTAAAACTGAAGTCATTATTTTGGGCTCCCCTACTGTTTCTTCTGCTCTTGAGGCCCAGTTAGGTGCTCTATCTGTTAACAAATATGTCAAAAATCTTGGTTATTTTTGACTAAAACTTGCACTTTGATAAACAAATCGGTGCTGTTGTTAAGGGAGGCTTCTTTCATCTAAGATCTACTGCAAAGTTAAAACAGTTTCTCTCTAGATAAGACCTAGAAACCGTGATTCATGCTCTTGTTACATCACGGTTGGACTACTGCAATTCTTTGTGTGTTGGCCTTCCTCAAGCGGCCTTATGTCATCTGCAGCTTGTGCAAGATGCAGCAGCTAGATAGGGACCAAAAAGAGGGATCATATTTCCCCTATTCTGGCATCTCTTCACTGGCTTCCCATCAAGTTTAGAATCGATTTTAAAATTCTAATTTATGTATAAAAAAAAGCTCTTTCTGGTTCTGCTCCACAGTACATCACTGACTTTCGTACGATTGTGCGCATACGCTATCGTTAGTAAATGAAGTATACCCGAGGTTTTACTCTCGTACTAGAACATTGAGATCATGTAATCAACTTCTTTTATCTGTCCCCCATTGTCGTACTAAGACAAACGGTGAGCGAGCCTTTTCTGTGGCTGGTCCCAAACTTTGGAACAGTCTCCTTTTTCACGTGAGGTCTGCTCCATCTTTAGCAATTTTTAAATCTTCTCATAAAACTTATTTTTATTCATTGTGTTATAATGTTATTTAATGTGATGTATTTTTAATGTTTTGTACAGCTCTTTGGATAAACTGCTGTTGTATTTAAATGTGCTTTATAAATAAATTTGACTTGACTACCCATATAACCACATAATGTTATAAAACATGAAATGAACTAAATTTCCTGTTCTGCAGTTCACCAGCATCTGCAGAGTAGGCTATTTATGTAATAAAGACATTAACTATGAATTAAGCAAAAGCCTACCCTGGAGAACTGCTGTCAGCAGTATCCTCGCCTGCGTCATTTTGAAACATACTCAAAAGATCACCAGAATACACAGTACAACTACAAAGCATTTTCTGGAAAATGCCTTAGTTGACACTAAATGTAGGAAATTGTCTACAGCAGAAAGCTTTCCCCATTCAGATGTCCAAGTTATGACAAAAATGAAAAATGGAATAATAATATTAAGTAGAAGAAGAAGCATGTTCCTATAGTCAGGATATGATATACTACAATTCCATGCCCACACAATATTATCATTAAAACATGGCCAGTAATTGATGACATTGTATATGTGCACTGGATTTTCAAGGTTTTCACTATTTTTTAATCCTACACACTGCACTCCACTCCACTGGTCAGTGCTTTCATACTTCAGAGCTCACTAGCGCACCAGTTCTTTAATACTTCAGAACTCACTGTGTTTTCTGCTACTTTATGTCAAGTCAAGTATGACTTGTCATTATTAAATCAGAGAAATTTTACATTTTTAAATTACTGATCTTACATGGTTCAGAAATACCAATATCATTACTTAGTAGATTTAGCCTTAAATCACATATATAAATAAATCCAGTTGTGATAAAAGAAAATCTAAAAAATAATCATTAACAAATATTAGCATGACCAAACGACAATGCTTCTAAGACCTTGTTCGATGTACTATGTACAGTGAGGGAAAAAAGTATTTGATCCCCTGCTGATTTTGTACGTTTGCCCACTGACAAAGAAATGATCAGTCTATAATTTTAATGGTAGTTGTATTTGAACAGTGAGAGACAGAATAACAACAAAAAAATCCAGAAAAACGCATGTCAAAAATTTTATAAATTAATTTGCATTTTAATGAGGGAAAAAAGTATTTGACCCCCTCTCAATCAGAAAGATTTCTGGCTCCCAGGTGTCTTTTATACAGGTAACGAGCTGAGATTAGGAGCACACTCTTAAAAGGAGTGCTCCTAATATCAGTTTGTTACCTGTATAAAAGACACCTGTCCACAGAAGCAATCAATCAGTCATATTCCAAACTCTCCACCATGGCCAAGACCAAAGAGCTCTCCAAGGATGTCAGGGACAAGACTGTAGACCTACACAAGTCTGGAATGGGCTACAAGACCATTGCCAAGCATACTGGTGAGAAGGGGACAACAGTTGGTGCGATTATTCGCAAATGGAAGAAGCACAAAAGAACTGTCAATCTCCCTCGGCCTGGGGCTCCATGCAAGATCTCACCTCGTGGAGTTGCATTGATCATGAGAACAGTGAGGAATCAGCCCAGAACTACACGGGAGGATCTTGTCAATGATCTCAAGGCAGCTGGGACCATAGTCACCAAGAAAACAATTGGTAACACACTACGCCGTGAAGGACTGAAATCCTGCAGCGCGCGCAAGGTCCGCTGCTCAAGAAAACACATATACATGCCCGTCTGAAGTTTGCCAATGAACATCTGAATGATTCTGAGGACAACTGGGTGAAAGCGTTGAGGTCAGATGAGACCAAAATGGAGCTCTTTGGCATCAACTCAACTCGCCGTGTTTGGAGGAGGAGGAATGCTGCCTATGACCCCTGGAACACCATCCCCACCGTCAAACATGGAGGTGGAAACATTATGCTTTGGGGTTTTTTTTCTGCTAAGGGGACAGGACAACTTCACCGCATCAAAGGGACGATGGACGGGGCCATGTACCGTCAAATCTTGGGTGAAAACCTCCTTCCCTCAGCCAGGGCATTGAAAATGGGTCGTGGATGGATATTCCAGCATGACAATGACCCAAAACACATGGCCAAGGCAACAAAGGAGTGGCTCGGGAAGAAGCACATTAAGGTCCTGGAGTGACCTAGGCAGTCTCCAGACCTTAATCCCATAGAAAATCTGTGGAGAGAGCTGAAGGTTCGAGTTGCCAAACGTCAGCCTCGAAACCTTAATGATTTGGAGAAGATCTGCAAAGACGAGTGGGACAAAATCCCTCCTGAGATGTGTGCAAACCTGGTGGCCAACTACAAGAAACGTCTGACCTCTGTGATTGCCAACAAGGGTTTTTAAACCAAGTACTAAGTCATGTTTTGCAGAGGGATCAAATACTTATTTCCCTCATTAAAATGCAAATCAATTTATAACATTTTTGATGTGCGTTTTTCTGGATTTTTTTGTTGTTATTCTGTCTCTCACTGTTCAAATAAATCTACCATTAAAGTTATAGACTGATCATTTCTTTGTCAGTGGGTAAACATACAAAATCAGCAGGGGATCAAATACTTTTTTCCCTCACTGTACATATAGAGATAATACAACGCGCTTAACACTCACATTGTTTAGGCTATACTGACCTCTGTTGGTGCTTAGAACGAAGATGTGTACAAACAGAATTCCTCAATGTAGATTACTTCAAGTTTTGAAAAAAAAGATGAATGTTTTTGGTAAAAAAGGAGAATGTTTTCTGTTTATTGTAATTCCTAGTAAATACAAATTAGATAATGCAAAAGATCTCCTCATTCCATTTACACTATTTTGAATTTGTCAAAGCTTTTATAGTAATTAGGCCCAGTGTATCCTACCACATTGCATCTACCTGTCCAATAAAAGACACATTTTTGTATTTTCTCTGCTATATCAGACTAAACTCATCAGATAATACTGAAGATCATGAAGTGAGTCGGGAGCACTGCAGTAGGGAACGTACATTTTTAACATTTGTAATGTATGGAAACCTAGAACTGTATTTAAAAAAAACACATAGCATAGCACATGACATAGCAGCAATATGGGCAACAGTTTGGTGATGTCAGTGGGTTGCCAGATTGATGCAGTTAATGAAAGCAAGGGATATGTGTATATATAACCAAATAATAAGAATTATTTATTTTAAGATGGTTACGATCTGTTCCAATACTTTTGCTTACCTAAAAAGGGATGGTTTTTCACCAAAGTTGTCAGGTTCTAAGTTGGTTAACATCTATTTACCTCTAGATTTAAATATTAGGAAATGAAAGCTGAAATTCTGATCTATTTTCTCATATTCATCTTTTGATCTCAAACCCAAATGTCTTCAGTGTATGGCAAGGACAAAAGAATTGGCCTTGCCATTTCAATACTTTTGGAGGGGACTGTCTTTTGGTTTTGAGATGCCTAAAGCTGCAGTGAAAAGTTTACATAGACCCCGGCGAAAGAAATTTAAACTTTTTTTTTTTCATGTCACCATACATTTCCTGTGTTAAGTCAATTACTACAAAACTGGTGTAACTGTAAGGTTTGTGGGCCTCGTTACTCAGACATGCTTTTTCCTTTCACAAATTGTATATGGGATTCAGGCCAGGACTTTGTGATGGCCACTCCAGTACTTTGTTTTCTTTAAGCCATTTATTTACATCTTTGGAGGTATGCTCAGGATCATTGTCCTCCTGGAAGACCCAGTTGTTTAAACATTTTGGCTGATATTGAGGGTTTGTGTCAGGATTTCTAGATAATTATCCTTCATCTCTTTTCTAAAGTGCACCAGGCCCTTTTTGAGGAAAGCACCCCTACAACATGCTTCACAGTTGGGATGGTGTTCTTCAGAATAAAAGCTTGTATGCCAATCTTTCAAGACATGACGATGTAGGACTCTTTTGATAGTGGATGTACATATTTTGATACCAGATGCCTCCAATTCCGTCACCAGTTTTTTTTGTTGTTTATTTGTTCCTCCTTACTGCATGATGCAGCGTCTATGTAATCCCAAGATTTTTATATTTGCACACAATTGTTTGCACAGCTTCTCATGGTACCTTGAGTTGTTTGTAAATCGCTCCTGTGATTTGTGAATTTGTTTTCTGAGGTCCTGGCTGAATTTCCCATAGTATCAAGGGCAAAATTGCACTGGCTCTAAAGGTAGGCCCTTTTCAGACACAAGTATGAACCCAAATAACTCCTAATCATGTGAACTGCTCAATTAGAAGCCTCTAAAAGTCATTACATCAATTTCTGGAATCTTCCTGACTGTTTAAAGAGAAAGTCAACCTGATGTATGTAAACTTTTGCCCCACTGGAATTGCGATATAGTGAATTTAAGCTGAAATAAATCAGTTGTTTAAAAATTGCCTCTGATTTGAAAAAAGTAAATGCATTAATTGCTTGGCCAAAAGAAATGTATGGTAACATGAAACATGTGGAGTTGTGAAAAACTGATTGCATATTTTTAGCTTAAGTGTATGTAAACCGTTGGCGTCAACTGTCATTTTTTCAAGGAATCCAAGGTTAGGAATAACCTCAAATAACCATACATAATTTTGCAAGCTTATTTTAATTTGCCCATGTTTTCACTTAATTCTTTGGAACAACGTTTAATCGATTTGTTCCCTACATCATCAGATAATTAGAACTGGCCCAGGTAAAAAAATGAAGGTAAAAGACACATGGTCTATTTTAGAAAGAACAGTAGTCTCATCATATTTTGAGTAAACATCAGGATCATGTAATCACTGGCTATTTCAGTATACTGTAACTGCTCTACATTCAATAAACATAGACTCTCTTTGAACATTTTTGGTATGTGGGATAATGAAAAGCATGAAGAGAGACATGTAAGGCATTTGTTCAAACTCAAAACAAGTAACAATACAATGCTAATGCTAATGCAAAGTAGCAATATAAAACAAATGAACTACAGTTCAGTGCAAAATAAGATTACATATGTGTTCCGAATACAGTAAACATCTAGTCCAGAATGACTAGAGCAAACCTGAGATTAAAGGTGGTACCAGATTCCAGTTTCATAGTCATCACATAGAGTGTGACGGCTCGCGCATGTGATGTTACTGTAAACTGTAAAGTGGAGTTAATCTTGTTACAAAAGTGGAAGTTGCAGTCAAAAATGACACAGCAGCGAATTAAATATTATCAAAATCATTAACATCAAAATCTGGCAACATCTTGAAAATTCAACAAAGAATTCATTCTAACTTACAAAATAAAATAAAATAATTAGCTCCCTTAACTATTGTTTCTCTCATTTTCTTTTTTTTTGGTCAGTGGATTTTTTTTTTAACTTCCTGAATCCTTTACATCTGAAATTCATCCTTTGCTTCTAACGTTTGGCACATTTTACACAGGTGTGATTGTCTATGAGCAAGGCACTATAAATGTCTAATGAGCAGATAGAGTTTGGAGTGACAAGTCTTCTGAACCTTAGCCATGCCCATTCAAGGGACTGTGGCATTTCACCTAACATGATGGATTAATGTTGGGTGTTTTAATGTGGGTATTTAATACTTTTGGCAGAATAGTAACTCCATACTGTAAACTGCCAAACTGCCAGTTGTCTTAGTGCCCCAAACTCTGTCCAAATGACATTCTGATTCATACATTCCACAAGTGTCTTTAAATGAACCCCTCAGTGATGTTGGCTGAAGGTTAAGTTTCTCCACTATTCTCCAACCGGTCCAGTGTTTCAGTGCTGTGGCACTCAGGTAGTGATGGAGATGCCCAAGCAATAGAGGGGTATGGGCGTCCTTGCTCCAGGTTAACGTAAGTTACCTGTAGATTAACATAGTGTTCTCCTTCCAACATAGAGTGAATCTCCTGTAAATTCTTCACCAGCATGGAGAAGGTTGGCCTGCAATCAGGCTCGGGGCTCCAACACTTCAACAGGATAAACCAACTGCAATGATCCAAGAAATAGCAATTTACACAGAGCCAGTAAAACAGTTTTTGTTTACATATTGAAAGTACGTTATGCAGAGACACATGGCAATGATTGCTGACGTTATGATGGTTTAAGAAACACAAACTGACTTCTAATCCTGCCCTGAACCTGAACTGACAGCTATTTAATGTAATAACTGAAGAGGTTTTCTATAAATTTTGATAAATGGCAGTCCATGCAAACATTTGGAGCCAAGAAGATAATACAATAGCCCATATGAACAGCATCCTCAGTTAAATTATTATTAATAATAATAGTTCCCTATTCTCTTACAGGGAGTCGAGGCAGTACTGAGGCTGTGGCAGTCGCCGTCCTTGTAAAAGATAAGGTGTCATATCATATGGGTCAACGTCAGGATATGGACTTGCTCCTCTGGTCAGCATCTCCCACATTAACACACCAAATGACCACTAGAGAACACATGAGAAACAAGGTGTCAGATTTATGAAATAAGATAATGTTGTTCACGAATAATAAGATGATCACTATACACCGAACATATGTAAAATAAATAAATAAATAAATAAATGTACTAATTCTTTTTTTTTTAAAGTGCATTAATCACAATTACTTACAAAACCATTACAATTACTTACTACATCAGATTTGGTGGTAAATTTTTGAGTCTGTAAACTCTCAATGGCCATCCATTTGATAGGTAGTTTGGCTCTTTTGTGGTCTTGAATGCTGTAATACTCTTTATCTAAGATGTCCCGTGCCATGCCAAAGTCAGCCACCTTGACTGTAAACGTCTCATCCAGCCTGAAACAACAATTTTGTGAGACTTTAAATATGCAGCTCTGCAGTAGTGTCTGTTTAGTGTATCTGTGCATCATCTACTCTATAACTGTCTACATTTTCATATATATATATATATATATATATATATATATATATATATATATAAAATTATTTTTCATTTTAAGTTCTCTAATTCTCCCAAAGTCTCACATTTTATCGTATTACATTTGAAAAACAAAAAACAAAAAAAGGATTTTTTTTATCCCTTATTTTTTCCTGTCTTAAAGGCAAGTGCTTTTGTTTAAAGATGATGTTCTAGATCAGTGGTCACCAACCTGCGTCCTTGAGTCTACCGCCCTGCAGGTTTAATCTCCAACCAAAATCTAACACCTGTTTTAGCTGATCAAGAACCTCTTAAGGCAATGATTACATTGTCAGGTGGGCATGATTATGGTTGAAGCTAAAGTCTTCAGGAAGGTAGATCACCCAGAACAGGGTTGGTAACCACTGGCCTAGATGCTATTGACACTATACACCAAAAATGTGCAAAATTTTAGTATTTGCATAACTAAATTTGAGAATGCATGCAAATTTCCCCAAATAAATATTAATATCACTTTTGGACTTAAGTCACCGAGATATATATATATATATATATATATATATAAAAGGTTTCAACAGGAGACTGAACAGCACCTTATGTACACCAGTTACGCCTTAACAAACAATCCTTCTTGGTGCCACATTGATAACAATAATATGCACTCACATGCAGTTGCGTGCTGCCAGGTCTCTGTGCACAAACTTCTTCTGTGCTAAATACTCCATTCCCTTAGCAACCTGAAGCCCAAAACCAATCAGGTCCTTTACTGTGGGACTCTAAAAAAAACAAAAAAAAAAACAAAAAAAAAACATAAACATAAAATTGTGTGGATATATTTACAGTATCAACCACTTAAGCAAAATATGTTAAACTGTCTACTATACCTGTATTTACACGAGAGGTCATTTCAAAATAATAGCTAAGAGATAGATTTATTTCAGCTTTTATTAACTAGATCATATTTTCAGTGGGTCAGAAGTTTACATACACTTTGTTAGTGTTTGGTGCAATTGCCTTTTAATTGCTTGAACTTGAATCAAATGCTTGGGGTAGCCTTTCACAAGCTTCTCACAATACAAAAAAAAAAAAAAGAAAAAAAAGAAGAAGAATTTTTGCATATTCCTCCTGACATGACTCAGTCATGTTTGTGAGCCTCCTTGCTCAAATGTGCTTTTTCAGTACAGTCCACACATGTTCAATGGGATTTAGGTCAGTGCTTTGTGGAGGCCACTCTGTTGTCTTAAACCATTTTGTTACAACTTTTTTTTTACAGTATTTTTTCAGGATAATCCTCCTTCCTCATGATGCCATCTCCCGTTTCAGCAAAACATCCCCACAACATGATGCTGCCACCCCCATACTTCACAGTTCGTATAGTGTGCTACAGATCTTCCTCCATAAATAGTGTTGACCACTGTTGGGCCCTTGAGCAAGGCCCTTAACCCTCTCTGCTCCAGGGGCGCTGTATCATGGCTGACACCAGTGCTCAGACCCCAACTTCCTAACATGCTGGGGTATGTGAAGAAAAGAATTTCACTGTGCTCTAATGTATATGTGACCAATAAAGACTCGTTATCATTATCACTATCGCCAAACTGGTTAGTTTATATCATCTGACTAGAAGACACTCCTCCAAAAAGCTGATGATCACTTGAAAACTTCAGTCTGGTTTTTTATGCCAACCTTAGCAAAGGGACTTATTCCTTACACAACAGCCTTTCAGGCCATGGCAATGTAGGACTCTCTGGTAGATGTACATACTTTGATGCCTGATGCCACTAGCTTCTTCACCAGTTCCCTTGTTGTTCTCTTGGAGTTCAATTGAACATACCGTTTATCCCTGGGAGTATCCTTCCTTCCCGCACAATGCAGTATATGTCTGGTCCCAAGATTTTTATATTTGCATACTATTTCTTTTAAAGATGCTAATGGTACCTTCCGTTGTTTGGAAATTACTCCTAACGTGGGAGAGAACTTGTGGAGGTCTACAATTCTTGGAGGTCTTGTTTGAGTGGCTTGGATTTACCCATGGTATCAAGGGTAAAAAGGCACTAGGTCATTTTACAGCCACAGGTGCACTCCCAATTAATCCCTAATTATGACAGTTGGCCAATCAAAAGTTTCTACAAGACATTACATCAATTGCTGGAATCTTCCAGACTGTTTAAAGAGAAAGTTAACTTGGTGTACCTTTGGTAAACTTTTAACCCATTGGAATTATGATATAGTGAATTTAAACTGAAGTAAATCTGTCTTTAATCCATCGTTTTAACATTACCTCTGATGTTAACAAAGTACATGCCATAATTGACTTGCCAAAAGAAATGTATGGTAACATGAAATGTGTGGAGTTGTAAACGTTTGGCTTCAACTGTATCTCAACCAGATGTAAAGGTATAGCAATTTAAGAGTGGAAAAAGGAGAAATTCTAGAAGAGACACATGAAACACATTCACATTTTAGGGATCCTTTGAAGGCAGGAATGTGTGGGATCAAATAATAACTGGAGGACATGTATCGGGGACTTAAATAAATGTTCATAGGTTGTAACACATGCATACCACTTGCTTCAACTTAAAGCTACCTGTGCATGCTGTTAATTTACATTCTTACTGTCCATGGATTGGAGAACTACAGCTGGGCTGAAGAAGTAAAAAATAATCATTTAAAAGCTTGCCATCCCTACCCTTTCTTTAGAGCGGATAAAGTGCCGGAGGTCTCCGTGTTTCATGTATGGCAGGACCACAAGAGGAAGGCCATCAGCAGGTAACAGGATTCCAAGCAATGAGAGAACATGAGGGTGGTGAAAGGCTTTCATAAGGATGCCCTCTTTCAAGAAGAGCTCCACCTCCTCCACATCTGTAATCCCTGTCAGTACAGAGCAAAATCCCTTATACCCCGTACATTATCACTGATCAAGCTATCATCAGTTATCAACAACTAAAAATAAACTTTTACTTGGTTGATATTTATACATTTATAAGATTGATAAGAGGGCAGTGTTAGCTCAGTGGTCTACTGCTCAGAAGGTCATGAGTTCAAACTCCAGCACTGTCAAGCTGCCTTTGAGCAATGCTGTTAACCCTCAATTACTCAGATGTATGAATGAGATAAATGTAAGTCGTTCTGGATAAGGTTGTCTAACAAATAACATAAATGTAAATAAATCAGTAACGGATTTATTACCTTAAATTGTGTATTACTGTTGTTACCTAATTCAGCAAATAAGAAAATTTGTTTTCTTCATGTGTATTATATTGATTAGTATTATAGAAGTGAACGATTTTGAAACCTACTGTAAAACTAATACAAAAAATATAGTTATGGATCATCTGAAGCCGTAAGGTCTGAATTCACTCACTGTTTAATGACTTCACTGCACAGTGAATTTCATGGTTCTCGTTATCTTTAAGGTGGCCATGATAAACTGTTCCAAAATGACCTGCAGATATCAGAGAAATAAAGAGATGGGAAAGGATGTCAAAAGAACATTTAGCATGACAGAAAACTGAAAAAGAATGATGAATCAATACAGTTAGATAAACTGGGGAGAGAGGTCCTAAAATGTTACATACAGATATGTAGACATGTACCTTTCCCAATGATGTCATCCTGCTGAATACTCAGCTGCTCAGGAGAGATCAGCACATCCTTTACCTCCTCCAGCAGCTCAGGCCGCAGGGCTGACAGGGATATGGTCTGAGTTGACACCAGAGGAATAGCAGCAGGGTCTACACCACTGGCATACACCAACCCGTTGAATGCCATGCCCGATCCACGCAAGGTACCAAAGGAGAACTCTACATGGCAGAAGAAACTGTTAACTTCTAAAGTTATGGCTGTAGTCCTCATGTACTGATATTTGTGCTAACGTATATACTAAATCTTAAAATGACAATGTAATGTACTGTTTAAAATTCTAACGTTTCTAACAGTTATTTTAATCATATGTTTGGCAATTTTATTCCACCTTACTCTCATGCCAAAGTGATCCTAACATATTGTATCATTATAAAATCTTTTTGAAAATGATGAGAAATATACTTTTTAGCATTGTGTCAGAATCATGTTCAATTGACTATGAATTCATTATTCACTATGAAATCTAGCAAGTTGTAGCTGAGATCTGAATGACCATCATAATAATGTCTGCTTTACCTCGTCTGTAGTCTCCCTCAGGTGAAATTTCCCCAATGTGAGAGGAATACCTTGACAACCGCTGCTCTGCCTGCATAGCTACAAGTTTTTATATTCTAATTAATATTATCATTATTTATTTGTATAGGTTTGTTATATTTCAATTATTACGTGAAAAAGTTACAAGGCAAACTTGTTAACTTGACTAACAATAACTCCAGCTAGCTGATTTCATTCACTGATTGAAATTTTATGTCAACATTAACTTTTAAATGCATATCTTGGGTCACATGCATATGACCAAAGCAAAAAAAATCGATTTTTTAACATTTTTATATTGGATGGCTAAAAAGCCATACAATTAATAATAACAAAACATGCTCAGAAGATTATTTAACATCATGCAGTAATCACAAGTATGCTGCAGATCCATACATAATTCACCTAAAATCATTAGTAGTTACCAACTCTATAGCCGCACCTTTCTTCCTCTTGCGCAGATGGGTCATTACTATGAATGCGAAAGCAGCCCCTACTGCCAGTGCTGTAAGAATACCCAACACGATGCCAACATGGAGGTTGCTGCTGGAATATATCACCCGGCCAACTTCATATATCTCCCCGTTCACTGACACCTGGGATGACGAGAACAATTATTTTAGAATGAAATAGTAATGTGTTTTTACTTTGGGTTGAATTCAACTGAATGAAAGTAACATGAATCAAGCTAACCATTATGTTCTGTACAGACTGATCCAATTGGTGCAATTTCAGTTACTAACTACTTACTTGACTTTACCGTACTAAAAGAAGAACAATATTGAAAAGTCGTTTTCCAACATGACACTTCATATGCTTCGTTCAGTTTCTCTATTGAATACTTAAATCATTGTGAAGGTTAGAAAATTACTCAAATGGATGAAACATGAATCTAACAAGTGCTGTTTAGTCCCGATCATATGATCATCTATAATTTGCACATATACCTGCTATAGGAAGATGCCCATGTATGTGAAGGGGATTTATATGTCTATTTCCATACATACTGTTTACATTACTAATACTTTGGTTATTACATTTCATATTGTAAACTCTTACAACTGCACTACTGTACAATTAATAGATATGGCCTAAGTCAGTGGGACATCTGTTGCTAAACAGTGAAGAGAGGATTAAAGCTAAATACAGCAGAAGACTAATAGCAGTTTAAGTTGGTTCTCTCACCCTGACTGGTGCCCCCTCTTTGGGGATCTGAATATTTTTAGGGATTCTGCAGAAGATTTCATTTTCCCGAACATGAGCATTGCAGTTCATGCCGTTTATTGTCATGATGATGTCCATGCAATGGCTCACCCTATACAGTCTCTCGTGCTGAGGTCAATAACAACAATCATATTCAGTCATAAGCACTCTTAACAAATAATGGACATGACATTATTCATTACTACAATATACAAACTTGTGCGATTGCTGCCTAATTTAACAAACATTCATAAACAGAAAATAGATGCAAATGGAGACACACATGCAGTGAGACTCTGTCCGTCCCAGGTTCAAGATGAAGCACGTTGTCATCATGTTCAAAGGGGATAGGCTTGCCATTGGGGTAGCAGAAAAAAGGCAGTGAAATAAGATTTTTAGCTCCATCCATGTCCACTGAGAGGACACCACTTGAATCCTCACATGCTGGACTCACACACTCCATCTGCGTTGGGCTCACAGGACCCACACACACCTGAGGGATTTCAGCTGAGTCAATATTGGTGGCAGCATACACAGAACATTATGTAAAACAGGCAATGTGCTAAAACACTTACACTTTGGACAGGATTCGAGTTATTGGGTTTGTAATAAATTGTAGTCTGGGATGCGGTGTCCAGATTTTCCCCCAGTATGATGATTTTGGAACCTCTGCATAAGACAGACAAAAACATATTTAAGAACCTAAAACTCTATGCATTTCAGAGGGCTACTTGATACACTTTTGTGTACACCTGACCACCACAATGATGTGTGGTTCTTCCCCCAAGCTGTTGCCATAAAGTTGGAAGCACACAATTGTATGGAATGTCTTTGTATGCCGAGGTCCATAAAGACACAGTTTGCCAAGGTTGGATTGGCAGAATGCAAGTGGTCTGCACAGAGCCCTGACCTCCACCCCACTGAACACCTTTGGGATGAACTGGAATGCTGACTGCGAACCAGGACTTCACACCTGACATCAGTGCCCGACCTCACTAATGCTCTTGTGGCTGAATGAGCACAAATCCCCACAGCCACACTCCAAAATCTAGTGGAAATCCTTTCAGGAAGAGTGGAAGTTATTATAACCACAAAAGGAGGACTAAATCTGGAATGGGATGTTCAAAAAGCATATATGAATGTAATGGTCAAGAGAGATGCTCAAGTGTCCACATACTTTTGGCCATATATTGTACAATGTATATGATTGAAAATTGTTTTTCTACATACAGTTGCATGCCAAATTAACATTGTTACCCCTTCATGTTGTGGATCCTATGGCAACAAGTACTTATGTGCTTAAGGCTGTTTTGGTTTATGTTTTAGTCTAGTCCCCACCCCATCTTGTCATTAGTTTGTTCATCTGTTTTTAATTTGTATTTGTTTCAAGTATTTGAAACCTCTGGAGCCCTACGTCTTTACCAAATCTTACTGCAGATTGGTATCATGACGTTCTAGCCTTGTTCCTAGACTGTGTTCTGTATCTAGTTCCATGTTGTTGGTTTAGATCCTCTTTGTTAGGGGACCAAGGACCAAATGTGCTGGAATCCTATAAGTTTTTCTTATTCTTATTTTTGTTCCATAAAAGACATAGAGATGTGAAACTTGGTCAATACGTAGTACTACCTCCTGCTACTCCTCTACCCAATCAACTTAATTGGTGGTGCTATAGCTCAACATTTTTTGGCCCTATCTAGAGAACCTTGAGACCTAGCAACAAAAATATTTTTTTTTTTGTCTGAATCGGTGGTTTCCCACTTAAATTTTGAAATTATTTAGTTAACATGGGCAGTGGTGGCTTGACGGTTAAGGCTCTGGGTTACTGATTGAAAGGTTGGGGGTTCAAGCCCCAGCACTACCAAGCTGCCACTGTTGGGCCCTTGAGCAAGGTTCGTAACCCTCTTTGCTCCAGGGGCGCCATATCATGTCTGACCCTAACATGCTGGGATATGCAAAGAAAAAAGAATTTCACTGTGTTGCAATGTATATGTGACCAATATAGACTCATTATGATGTCAAACTTACTTTAGCAAAATAGTCTTTTAGATTTTTGCCATATATATTCAAAAAAAAGTAGTAAAGTATTCAGGAGAATCTGAAAATTAATCATTATGAAAAACATGACAATATTCATAAAATCTTATTTTACTCAAACAGATTTAACTAAGGACCGGTTGCATGGATTGCACAACATTGGAAAGACATACTTAGGAGAAATTCAAGCTAAAATTTGGTTTACTGCATCACAGTGTTAAACTGTAACTGGATTTTTTGATGACTGGGTTACTTCAAAAACATGGCCACCATCAGCCAGTAAGATTTCATTGGGCATTTCACATAATAAACTGAATTTACATATACAATTTATGCAAATATACAGTATAAAAGGCTCAAAATGTACATATGTGTATTTTAAGAACAGCAATATGCAGCATATGAATAGGGAATGATTAGCTATGATATCACATACATTAACACAATACACATACATACATACATACATACACACATACATACATACATATATACATGCATACATACATATATACATACATTCATACACATACACATACATACATACATACATATATACATACATACATACATACATACATACACAATGTTAATCTGGGCCTCACCTGCTGAAGCTGCAGTTAGGCTTCAGCTCTTTCACCTTAGGATTCTTCCTGTAGCTGAATTGTTTGGTTGCAAATATAACTGATTTGTCAATTAGAAGTTTCACATTCACCTCTGTCAGATCATCCACTCCCTCAGACACGAACACTACAGAGGACCAGGTCCCATTGTTGGATGTGCTGTAAAAATGCTTCAGTTCATGATAGAAGGCCAAGAGTAAGGTAAATTCCATAATCATTAACATACTGCATTACTAAAAACCTTTCAACAGGGCAGCTCTTGTCCCCCATAAAGACTGTTCTTGTTTGTCCAGCATCCAGATGTTTCCCTGACAGTGTAATCCTGGTGCCTCCAATCTTGGGCCCAAAGTTGGGACTGATATCGGTGACGACTGGTGTCTGAATATGAGATTTGTATAATACATTTTTTTAACTCAACATCTGAGACACACTGCAAGCTTTGAACAGACTCACAATCATATGAACAAGCGGTAGCACAGTGAATAAAAAAATTCAGCTAGATCTGATTTACTTTCCATTGCATTTTTGTATGGTTTGGGTTACACAGCCTTAAAAAGTCCCTCTCCTTACCACAAAACTGAATCCTTGCACGCGTGCCTGTCCAGAGATGAAGTAACCACGCTCCATTCTCTCCTCATTCACATTAATGTTAATGTCCACATTTTGCGTTACATCTGAGGACTGAGGAAGGATCCTGCATACCACCCTGAAAAGAAAAAAATTATTTTGGATTTATTGTTGTGTGTGCGTGTTTTACTTTAAAAAACAGGAAGTTCATCATAGGTTCAACTAGTTCATTTCCCCCGCCATGTTCACCTGCTGTGAACTTTTCACCTTCCTGGTTAGGGATTTTTGGTGAGACGATAGCAACAGAGCTACTAAGCCACGTGTGACTTTCACTGTTATATCCGATCTTGATACATCAGTGTTTGATTTCTTTTTTTGTATGTACATGTATGTACATGTATGTACATGTGTGTGTGTGTGTGTGTGTGCTACACACTGGGTGCTTTTACTCTTTTCTGGAATTACGATGCAGCTGGTCTGTCCCACAGTGACTTGGTGAGTAGATGTAGTGATGGCAGGTTTCATGGGAGACTGTAAATCGTAGCCACACAACGTAATCTCTGTTTCACCATCAGGTGGTGCCGTGTCTGGAAAAAACTAAACAGGCATGGTAGAAAACTGTTAAAGACAGAATAACAGATTTCGGGATAATTAAGCTGTAGTCCTCACAGCAAAATCCCTAAATAAGAGGAAACATAAACACCAAGGATTGGAATCACAATGACTATCATTGACCATCCTCTGAATTCAAGAATCAATAGCTTCAACTTTAACAACAAAAAAACTTTTATTGTCTTTATACTGTTTTATAAGAGCAACTTCAATTTTGAGCCCTGATACTATATCGCTGAACCAAATTGACTTAGCCATATGATACGATTCACTCCCACCCAACAAGAGCATGATTTTGCAATGCGATGACAACATGGTTCCACCCACTCAATAAGAGCATGAGTCTCTACTGTACCACCAAGTGAATACTTGATTCCCTTTCACTCAGTGAGAACATGATTTCTTCCCCCCAGTAAGAACAACTTTTCCCAATGAGAGCATGATTACTACCCAAGGAAAGCATGATTCCCTCCTAACCAATGAGAACATAATTCCATGCTACATAGACAGTATGATTCCAAGTGAGTTTGATTCCTGTAATCCGCACCCTTCCTAGCCAGTAACACCATAATATACAAATTCGTGGCACCCCTAATGCTGACAGTAACTGTTTTATACTATGCTAAATAGTGCCTCATCAATCGTCTAGTGGTTTAATGCAAATGCATTTTAAGTATCTACATTTATCTATGTGTGAGATGATATGATGAAAGAAGCTACAGGAACAGGACATTTCAACTTCATTGAAATTTAAATACTGTCCTCTTAAACCTGACACTTGGGAGTCAATGAAAGACAATCTTTCTTTGTGTTTCTGTCCCAAACTTAAAAATGTTGGTGCGTATTCTATAAATTTACCATTTATAAATATATCAATGGATGTGGATTTAATACTAATAATAATTACCTATGCTATGTACCATGTATTAACAGCATGATTTCTTTATGTATGAATTCATCTAATATACAGTATCTCACAAAAGTGAGTACACCCCTCACATTTTTGTAAATATTTGATTATATCTTTTAATGTGACAACACCTGAAGAAATGACACTTTGCTAGAATATAAAGTAGTGAGTGTACAGCTTGTATAACAGTGTAAATTTGCTGTCCCCTCAAAATAACTCAACACACAGCCATTAATGTCTAAACTGCTGGCAACAAAAGTGAGTACACCCCTAAGTGAAAACGTCCAAACTGGGCCCAAAATGTCAATATTTTGTGTGGCCACCATTATTTTCCAGCACTGCCTTAACCCTCTTGGGCATGGAGTTCACCAGAGTTTCACAGGTTGCCACTGGAGTCCTCTTCCACTCCTCCATGACGACATCACGGAGCTGGTGGATGTTAGAGACCTTGTGCTCCTCCACCTTCCATTTGAGGATGCCCCACAGATGCTCAATAGGGTTTAGTCCATCACCTTCACCCTCAGCTTCTTTAGCAAGGCAGTGGTCATCTTGGAGGTGTGTTTGGGATCGTTATCATGCTGGAATACTGCCCTGCGGCCCAGTCTCCAAAGGGAGGGGATCATGCTCTGCTTCAGTATGTCACAGTACATGTTGGCTTTCATGGTTCCCTCGATGAACTGTAGCTCCCCAGTGCCGGCAGCACTCATGCAGCCCCAGACCATGACGCTGACACCACCATGCTTGACTGTAGGCAAGACACACTTGTCTTTATACTCCTCACCTGGTTTCCGCCAAACACACTTGACACCATCTGAACCAAATAAGTTTTCTTGGTCTCATCAGACCACAGGACATGGTTCCAGTAATCCATGTCCTTAGTCTGCTTGTCTTCAGCAAACTATTTGCAGCTTTCTTGTGCATCATATTTAGAAGAGGCTTCCTTCTGGGACGACAGCCATGCAGACCAATTTGATGCAGTGTGAGGCATATGGTCTGAGCACTGACAGGCTGACCCCCCACCCCTTCAACCTCTGCAGCAATGCTGGCAGCACTCATACGTCTATTTCCCAAACACAACCTCTGAATATGACACTGAGCATGTGCACTCAACTTCTTTGGTCGACCATGGCGAGGCCTGTTCTGAGTGGAACCTGTCCTGTTAAACCGCTGTATGGTCTTGGCCACCGTCCTGCATCTCAGTGTCAGGGTCTTGGCAATCTTCTTATAGCCAAGGCCATCTTTATGTAGAGCAACAATTCTTTTTTTCAGATCCTCACAGAGTTCTTTGCCATGAGGTGCCATGTTGAAGTTCCAGTGACCAGTATGAGGGAGTGTGAGAGCGATGACAACAAATTGCTCCCCATTCACACCTGATACCTTGTAACACTAACAAGTCACATGACACCGGGGAGGGAAAATGGCTAATTGGGCCCAATTTGGACATTTTCACTTAGGGGTGTACTCACTTTTGTTGCCAGCAGTTTAGACATTAGTGGCTGTATGTTGATTTATTTTGAGGGGACAGCAAATTTACACTGTTACACAAGCTGTACACTCACTACTTTACATTGTAGCAAAGTGTCATTTCTTCAGTGTTGTCACATGAAAAGATTTAATCAAATATTTACAAAAATATGAGGGGTGTACTCACTTTTGTGAGATACTGTATTCAGAGTAATTAATTAAAACTAGTGTTACTTTCTTTGTATGTGTGACATGCTAATAAAAGAGCAACAAGTGTGTTAAATTAACATGAACAACCTGGTTGTTTTGACAGGCCGCTTACATGTTTTCCCAAATCCAAACAAATGCTGGATTTAAAACAACAGTCATTAGTTACCACTGCAACATCAGAATTTAAACATTTGTCCAATAAAGTCTAGCAAATTTATTATTATTGGTTTTGAACTGCTTGAGAATAAGCTGTTCACTCACGACATTCCATCTAGCAACACATTCAAAGTATTTTCATATGGCACCGAGGTGCTTCAGGTAATGTGAGAATTATGAATCACCTTGGTGATAAATGGAGGGCAGGTGTTATTACTCCACTGACCCCGGCACTCAGTCATTGTTGAGCAGACCCCGTCACACCATCCACAGCCCATAAAGCGAGGGGCCTGCATACACTTGGAACAAGTCAGCAGATGTGTGCATCCTGGTCCTTTAGGAGACACAGTCACCATCTATACCCATACAAGCACACAGAGACGACTTACTACAAACACTTACATACATTTTCGCACAGGACAAAAGACACTACATAGTAAGCAAATCTCCACTGAAGATGGAGGAAAGAGTGGGAGAGAGAATGAAAACAGGGGAAAATCTAAAGACATTAAACAGAAGTCTGCATATAAAGCAGACAAAAAAAATCGCATCCTGACCTTTACAGATATGTTTGTCACATAGATATTCAAATATCCAATTGTAAATATTTAAATCTTAGTCATTGTGCGCTGATACTTGCATGCAGGTTAATCAAATTACTTTCAAATCCTGTTAAATCAGTCAGCGTCCACAACAATAAGTATGCAAAAGAGACAGACAAAGAGAGCATGACCTTAGTTTATTATGAGGTTCTCCGTGAGTTAAGAATGCTGAGGTCACAACAGGAAAAGTGACAAAAACAGAGAAACGGCACCTTGTTTCCAACCACGAAGAGCAAAGACTCCTCAGACTGCACTGCAGCAATGCGTGACACTCTCTCTGGCTCTTCCACAAGAGAGTAGTTGGCAAACACAATAGGGCTTGACAATGTCAGAATGACCTGCATAAAAAATGAGCACTCTTAGACACAAATTAATTCACAAAGGTATGAAACATTAAATCAGAAGACTATCCATTTCTGGGGCAATGATGGCATGATCACCTGTAGTAGTCTTCCACGTTCAGTGCCAATATGTGCTATAGTGTCATTACCAATAGTGGTAACCAAAATGGAGGTGAGCAGGTCTGCTATCTGCCCACTGAAGAAGTCTGTTCTAGAGTGAGGAGTAGCCACCATGGTGGGCATAGCTTCACATTCTTGTCTGTTTCCTCGCTCCAGGGAAACATGGAAAACACAATTTTTTTAAAAAAAATCACATCACTCCCAAAAATCTAATAGCAGTTTTACTTTAGAACATATTTAATTTTTTTTTGGTGAAGAAACTCTTGCAGCAAATTGCCTTGACTATTCCCTAATGTATAAGAATTGATGATAATTACACAGTATAAAATACTTGCCCAGCCTCCCAAAATGACAACAATTCCTCCACAAATGTTATAAGTGAACTAATAAAGGGTCCTAAATATTATTTGGTGAGAAAAATGACAAATAAAACAAATATAAGATTGGCTTACAAAATTACTTATATCGTAATGCATTTTTGCTCATGATCCCATAAACAATGAGACATTTTACATGCAAGTGAACAATAATAATTTCTAATGTTTTGAATAGGTTTACATAAATTAGAAGAGTCCTGGGATAGAAAACATGGATAAATTTCACATTCAAGCCAATTGGATAGTAGCCACTAAAACAGGATGAAGCAACTACATATCAGGAAGTCTGCAGATGCCAGCTGGCCACTTTTCAAAACTTCTGGAGTCATAAACCTACTAAGGTGAGGACAGAGTGTATATAACCAATGACATTTATTTTAGGCATTGCAGTATAGGCAGTATTATGTTAAAACCATCCATGGATATGCACTGTACACTGATCAGTCATAAAATTAAAACCACTGCCTAATATTGTGTAGGTCCCAAAACAGTTCTGACCCTTCAAAGACCTCTGTGGTACACCAATCTGACAGCAATAAGTCCCGTAAGTTGTGACGTGAGGCCTCCATGGATTGGCCCTTACGCTTGCCTATTTTTCCTGCTTCCAACACACCAAATTCAAGAACTGACGGTTCACGTGCCGCCTAATATATCCCACCCCATGGTAGGTACCACTGTAACGATATAATCAAGGCTATTCACTTCACCTATCAGTGCTTTTAATTGTATGGCTGATCAGTGCATATTCACCTGTGTCATTACTATACCTTACTGTGAATGTGGTTTTGGAAATACAAATATAGAATTGTTCTTTTCATCTATGAACAGGATCATTTATTTTTTACCTTTTGTGGTATCTGCATCTTAGTAAAAGTTGGTGGTATTGTTTCTGATGTGTAAGAGACAGGGTGAGAAAAGCAGCCCTGTGTTGTGCTTGCAGTAGCAGTCACAGGAAGTACACACTGTCGCTAGAACTGCTTATTGGGCAGAAAACAAGATGTTCTGCTTACTTGTCAAACAACAGCAGCTGGAAACCAGTACTGTGTTAAATATGTACTATAAATATTGATATACGTGTAGATATCAATTTCAACATCCTGTTACTAAATTCCTTCACGTGTTCCTTTTTGGAAGGCAAATACTTCTTAATACCATATAGAATTGCATGCCTAATACAACTGTATATTATTTCTCATCTTTAAAATAAACACAGGAATTCAACCTGTTTTCAACAGCATCGGTCTAGTTGACAAATGCAACTGTATTTGATTCATAGATAAGTTTAATCGGAAGTTTAAAGATGCTTACCCTTAAATAGAGCTGTAACAAATTATTATTTTCATAATAATTCTAATATGTTGATAATATTGTTGATTACTCCCTGTGCCATTTGCAGTAACAAACTTATATCACAGATAGAATCTAACTAAATGACATAATGACCAAGGATACTTGAAATTAAAATATTTCAATAGATTGTGTTTATCTTTCTATCGTCTGATCTAAATGGTACTACATCAGTACAGCCTACACATAGACATTGCCTTACCATTAATCTTAACAAGCAAAAAAAAAAAAAACCCAAACACTACACTGGATAAACTACCACACTACTTTGACCAAACCGTATCAAATTCGTTAAGCCTCTTTTATGAAAGATTATGTAGTTGTGTTCCCAATGGCTTCAGTAGTGTATATATTCTACCCAGATATAGAGGCATGTTGTAACGTGTTCTTTCTGTTGGTTAAGTAAACAATCCGTCAGCTATAAAAATCCATGCTGATGAGCTGACTAATCATTGCAGCCCTATACTTAAGCAGTAAAAAATTCTAAACTGGAATGTTACCATGCAAAACAGTACACGATAGACCTCCGCCTGAAGACCTCAATTTCTTAAGAAACAGTTTCCAAACAAATTCCATCAGTTTTACAAAGAAAATGAATGCTAAATCTGTATCTCAATAATTTCCACTTGCCGTCCACTTTAACATATTTCTTTCCTGTCTGCTTTTGGATTTCATGACCTCTAGTTTAGCATGTTGTATGGAAAGCCATATATTGTTATCAGCCTCAGCAGGTATGGTGCATTGCACTTGACACCACACTCAAATATTAATAAGTCTGACAGTACATTCATAAATCAAACCTGTGTCTGGAAACAATGTTCTAAATGAATTTGACTGCATACATTTAACATAAAGTTATTTACGTTTTTCAAACATGTATCCACAAGGGAAGGTTTGGCATTTAAACACAATCAGTGTACACAGGTCCATATCACTTTAACAAACAATAAAACAAGTGAGTCATTTCCTGGTACCAGCAATTTCCTGTCACAGGTAATATTACACTTTTTTTTTTTCCAAATCTGAACAAATGACTATAAGATCAAGTACCAACTAAGAATGCGGCAACCTATATGGCAGTTGCAGAATCTATGTTAAAAAAACATATATACATTGCCTAATGAATAATTTTAACCAGTGATTAAGAGATCCATTTACCTCACGAGGACAGCTAGTGCTCGGCTGAAAGTGAGACAAACCCCGGGAGATTCGTCCATATCCACTGTTGCAGCATGCATCCAAACCATTTTTGATGAATAGGTTTACATTCACTATGGGAAATGCGCAAAGGGCAGACCTTCTAGTAGGATTTCCCTTTTTATCGGTAACAGTAAATACTATGTACAAGACACTATTCTCTTTCTCATTGTTTATGCCTAGTTCTTTTGCCAGGTCCTTCTCTGCTATGCTGAAATGGGCTGCTTGGGCTACATTGTACAAAACGTTCTCAGAGCTCCTCTTCTTCCGTTTGGGCCTGAATTGGCACTCTAAGATGACCTCTCGATACATCCATGCTTCGCTATCGCCATTTGGCAGCCGTCCGAGATGAGTCTGGAGATCAGAAGTTTTGTCTAAGGGGTTCTCTCTCTGGACAGACAAGAAGTAGGTGTATTGCTGTGTGGAGAATGTATAAATATATTCAATAGGGTAGGGATCCTGGAAACTAGGAAGTACTGTAAGGCCCTTGACATTGGAATCAAATCCATCTTCTGTGGCAAGAAGACGTCGCATTGAGATAGAACGTCTGTCGTAATCTTTTGCAATCGTGCTGTTGATGGTGGCAGCCACAAAGAAAAAAGATGTCTGGCCTTCTTCTACAATGCTGACTTTCGTGCCTAGAGGACTAGCAATGCAATCATGACAGTTTGTGGGTGAGTTACTCTCTTTATTGAAAAGACATTTGACTTCAGATGGTTTTACGTCTTTGTCAACTTCAACAAAAGTACAGCTCCCATACTGATTGCTCCCACATATGTACAGGAACGGCAAAAAAGATTTAGGGTCCAGAAGTAGAATTTGATTATCTGTGTCCACTGATGCATTTGGATCAGCCGTACTAACACAGTGGCAGGTCTGACAATCTGGACTGCCAACAGGACCAGTGTGTAACTCCCATATCTTCTCAAGACTGTTGTTCAGGGCCTCGATCACGTTCTGTGAGGCTATATATATCTCAGACAATTCTTTGTTCGCCACTATGTTCTGGATGGGTTTCAAAGTTTGGAAATGACGCGAGGGATATGGAACAGTAAAATCAACAGCCTTTCGTTGGTCTACAGGACAGGTTTCAGCATTCAAGATCACATGAATCTGGAGCCAGACACATGCTAAGAATGCCCAAGCCCCGAATAGCATCTTTGTGTCTGCTGTCCTTTGTGCAGCCTAAGGAAAATGACTGTCACTGTTCCTCAAAACCTCTTGATCATCACCACGATCTATGAATAAAACAGTAGGACAAAGTCAGTGGAAGGAAATACAAGTCAAGCGCAAGTAGTACTGTTTTTTTGTTTTTTGTTTTCATTTCATAATTTTTTTAAGAATTGTGATCATAAGTCACCACAATATATGAAATAGGGCAGTCAGAAATGCCACTGTCCAAATAGTATTATAATATTTCTACATTACAAAAAGGCAAGCAATACACATTTTTTTTAATGTGTTACTCTTAGGTTTATAGTCCCTTTCCTCAGTTTTTGGCCAAATCACCCTGTTCACTTAGGGACTTGGGAACAAACACTGTAAAAACATTATTTTATTATTTTCACATACATTTATGTATCACAAATGTAAACAAAATAATTTTGTGTCCTGTGACCTAAAACTGAAACTTGTGATATTTTGATATATGTGACTTTAACGATTTCCAGTATGCAACTGTGACTGAATCACACATGACCTTCAATTTGGGGGAATCATTTCGGCTTTTTAAGTCATTGGAAATTGTAATGATATTTTTAAAAGAAAACTGGCAGCCTTAGGGTGAACAATGTCAACACATATATTTATACCTTAAATTACTGGGTTATTACATATAAATCCTTATAAGAGTTCAAAGGAATGCAAACCACTGTATTGTAACAAAATGCTATTTGTGAGCATGCCTTTTAACATTTAGCATTTGTGTGGACAAGATTTTTGTAAGGACATTTCATCTGCCTGTTTTAGAATGAGCTGGGATACAATTTTCTGATTTTAAGAACGTCATATTTTGTTTAAGAAATCTGTTAAATCACAGAGAACATTTTATTTGATGTATTCATTGTTTTTCAAAGAAACAACATTATCATAGTGAAATCACACTGCAAATCATTCAATTTATTAATCTTTAAATTAATGACATTTATCAATAACTGAAAAGAATGAAATTCTTCGTCTTTAACTGTATTGTATTTGTCGATCATTAAAGTACGACGTACGATTGAATATGAATTAACAACACTTGAAATTGAAATGAGTTTAAATGGTGATACTGGGTTTTAAAAAAAACATCTGTAAATCCATTAAGAATCATAAATTGTAAATTACAGTAATTAGGTGAACATTTCCTATATATATATACATATATATATACACACACACAGTGAGGGAAAGAAGTATTTGATCCCCTGCTGATTTTGTACGTTTGCCCACTGAGTGAGAGTGAGAGACAGAATAACAACAAGAAAATCCAGAAAAACGCATGTCAAAAATGTTATAAATTGATTTGCATTTTAATGAGGGAAATAAGTATTTGACCCCCTCTCAATCAGAAAGATTTCTGGCTCCCAGGTGTCTTTTATACAGGTAACAAGCTGAGATTAGGAGCACACTCTTAAAGGGAGTGCTCCTAATCTCAGCTTGTTACCTGTATAAAAGACACCTGTCCACAGAAGCAATCAATCAATCAGATTCCAAACTCTCCACCATGGCCAAGACCAAAGAGCTCTCCAAGGATGTCAGGGACAAGATTGTAGACCTACACAAGTCTGGAATGGGCTACAAGACCATTGCCAAGCAGCTTGGTGAGAAGGTGACAACAGTTGGTGCGATTATTCGCAAATGGAAGAAACACAAAAGAACTGTCAATCTCCCTCGGCCTGGGGCTCCATGCAAGATCTCACCTCGTGGAGTTGCAATGATCATGAGAACAGTGAGGAATCAGCCCAGAACTACACGGGAGGATCTTGTCAATGATCTCAAGGCAGCTGGGACCATAGTCACCAAGAAAACAATTGGTAACACACTACGCTGTGAAGGACTGAAATCCTGCAGCGCCCGCAAGGTCCCCCTGCTCAAGAAGGCACATATACAGTATCTCACAAAAGTGAGTACACCCCTCACATTTTTGTAAATATTTGATTATATCTTTTCATGTGACAACACTGAAGAAATGACACTTTGCTACAATGTAAAGTAGTGAGTGTACAGCTTATATAACAGTGTAAATTTGCTGTCCCCTCAAAATAACTCAACACACAGCCATTAATGTCTAAACCGCTGGCAACAACAGTGAGTACACCCCTAAGTGAAAATGTCCAAATTGGGCCCAAAGTGGCAATATTTTGTGTGGCCATCATTATTTTCCAGCACTGCCTTAACCCTCTTGGGCATGGAGTTCACCAGAGCTTCACAGGTTGCCACTGGAGTCCTCTTCCACTCCTCCATGATGACATCATGGAGCTGGTGGATGTTAGAGACCTTGTGCTCCTCCACCTTCCATTTGAGGATGCCCCACAGATGCTCAATAGGGTTTTGGTCTTGAGACATGCTTGGCCAGTCCATCACCTTCACCCTCAGCTTCTTTAGCAAGACAGTGGTCGTCTTGGAGGTGTGTTTGGGGTCGTTATCATGCTGCCCTGCAGCCCAGTCTCCGAAAGCATTCCAAAGTACATGTTGGCATTCATGGTTTTCTCAATGAACTGTAGCTCCCCAATGCTGGCAGCACTCATGCAGCCCCAGACCATGACACTCCCACCACCATGCTTGACTGTAGGCAAGATACACTTGTCTTTGTACTCCTCACCTGGTTGCCGCCACACATGCTTGACACCATCTGAACCAAATAAGTTTATCTTGGTCTCATCAGACCACAGGACATGGTTCCAGTAATCCATGTCCTTAGTCTGCTTGTCTTCAGCAAACTGTTTGTGGGCTTTCTTGTGCATCATCTTTAGAAGAGGCTTCCTTCTGGGACGACAGCCATGCAGACCAATTTGATGCAGTGTGCGGCGTATGGTCTGAGCACTGACAGGCTGACCCCCCACCCCTTCAACCTCTGCAGCAATGCTGGCAGCACTCATACGTCTGTTTCCCGAAGACAGCCTCTGGATATGATGCTGAGCACGTGCACTCAACATCTTTGGTCGACCATGGCGAGGCCTGTTCTGAGTGGAACCTGTCCTGTTAAACCGCTGTATGGTCTTGGACACCGTGCTGCAGCTCAGTGTCAGGGTCTTGGCAATCTTCTTATAGCCTAGGCCATCTTTATGTAGAGCAACAATTCTTTTTTTCAGGTCCTCAGAGAGTTCTTTGCCATGAGGTGCCATGTTGAACTTCCAGTGACCAGTATGAGGGAGTGTGAGAGCGGTAACACCAAATTTAACACACCTGCTCCCCATTCACACCTGACACCTTGTAACACTAACAAGTCACATGACACCGGGGAGAGAAAATGGCTAATTGGGCCCAATATGGACATTTTAACTTAAGGGTGTACTCACTTTTGTTACCAGCGGTTTAGACATTAATGGCTGTGTGTTGAGTTATTTTGAGGGGACAGCAAATTTACACTGTTACACAAGCTGTACACTCACTACTTTACATTGTAGCAAAGTGTCATTTCTTCAGTGTTGTCACATGAAAAGTTATAATCAAATATTTACACAAATGTGAGGGGTGTACTCACTTTTGTGAGATACTGTACATGCCCGTCTGAAGTTTGCCAATGAACATCTGAATGATTCAGAGGACAACTGGGTGAAAGTGTTGTGGTCAGATGAGACCAAAATGGAGCTCTTTGGCATCAACTCAACTGGCCGTGTTTGGAGGAGGAGGAATGCTGCCTATGACCCCAAGAACACCATCCCCACCGTCAAACATGGAGTTGGAAACATTATGCTTTGGGGGTGTTTTTCTGCTAAGGGGACAGGACAACTTCACCGCATCAAAGGGACGATGGACGGGGCCATGTACCGTCAAATCTTGGGTGAGAACCTCCTTCCCTCAGCCAGGGCATTGAAAATGGGTCGTGGATGGGTATTCCAGCATGACAATGACCCAAAACACACGGCCAAGGCAACAAAGGAGTGGCTCAAGAAGAAGCACATTAAGGTCCTGGAGTGGCCTAGCCAGTCTCCAGACCTTAATCCCATACAAAATCTGTGGAGGGAGCTGAAGGTTCGAGTTGCCAAATGTCAGCCTCAAAACCATAATGACTTGGAGAAGATCTGCAAAGAGGAGTGGGACAAAATCCCTCCTGAGATGTGTGCAAACCTGGTGGCCAACTACAAGAAACGTCTGACCTCTGTGATTGCCAACAAGGGTTTTGCCACCAAGTACTAAGTCATGTTTTGCAGAGGGGTCAAATACATATTTCCCTCATTAAAATGCTAATCAATTTATAACATTTTTGACATGCGTTTTTCTGGATTTTTTTGCTGTTATTCTGTCTCTCACTGTTCAAATAAATCTACCATTAAAATTATAGACTGATCATTTCTTTGTCAGAGGGCCAACGTACAAAATCAGCAGGGGATCAAATACTTTTTTCCCTCACTGTATATATATAAAAGAGCAAAATGAGGACAACCTTACAACCTTCGATGCTTCAATTCTTGTATGCATTTTCAGACACCGTCATGCACATGTGGATCTTGAACTGGACAAAACAAGGCCACCAGAAAACATCTCTAATATTGCTTTGTTTGGAAGGATGTTTCTTTTATCACTCTGCCTACGTTTATTGAGTTCACTAACAGTGTCTAAACTGTATACAATAACATTATTGTTAGGGATTAAGCACTTGCTGGTTATCTTTCCAATCTTGTATAGCTTGTACCAAAGACACGTCTGATTAAACGCATTAGACAATAATGCTTGTCATGTTGACATAGGCTTATTAGAGAATTAAATCCAATCATATTATCAAAACCTCTTGTGTGCTCATGGTATGTGGTGGCAGTTGAGGATGTCATTGTCAACACAACTAAGATTTCTGATCAGTAACAAACGTTGGATATTTCACTATTATGCAAGCAAATAATGATTTAGTGAATTTGTCTCTTGTTGCAAGATGCTCCATTTTAGGGGACCATTTATTGCCTTATCTGACTATACGTAACAGTGTCAAGCTATATTATTAGTACTCGCATTTGTTTATTCCTTTGGTGTCAGCTGGAATAAACATAATACGATAGACAGTCTACATAGAAGTCATTATCCTAATACAGTATGTATTTGACTGTTTTTTTATTTGTTTTTTGTTTCTTTTGGCATTTCAACAGATGCATGTCTTACATTTTTTAAAAACCTGACAAGCGTCAAGAAGCAGTCTGCGGTAAAGCCTAAAGATATTGCTAATTGGGTATTTGGCAAGCTTAGATGGAGTGGAAAGTAAACCTAAAAGTGTAATCCATTATATAATCCATACATCCAATTGCCAGCACTGCACATTCCAGAAGGTCTGATTGCATATGCATCTCTTTTGGTTTGGTTTTGTTTCCTTCCCTCATTTATGTTAATTGATTTTTTTCCACCTGCTTACCTGTTCTACTCATCACCTGTCTCTAGTTAATGCTTGTGCATATGTATTTCTGTTTTGTGTTCAGTGATATTGTGTGCTCTTGTTGGTTTGTCATGTTTCTTAATTCATTAAACAGCTTGTATCCATTGTTTCACTCTGTTGAATTTTTTTTTCAAACAATAATATAAATGTTTTCCTCTTATGACCTGTATTTTTATTAATGCCTGTACTTATCACTACATGTTCAATTTTTATTTTCTTAGACATGATTTACAGTGTATTATTAGAAGTGATTTGAAGGTTCCATGCATCTAGTGAGGAATACTGCCTTTTTTTGTTTGTTTGTTTGGTTTTTTTTGTCAAACTGTCTTCCTTTCTGTTTACTGCTTCTGTAGCATATATATGATGTGAATTTAAAAATGTAACAAAAAATACACACATAAATACACAAGAATTTATCTTGCTGAAAACCAGTTTACTCGTAGATAACCTGTTTGATTACACAGTAAATCTGGTTATACTTATTTTTGGTGTTATATTTATGATATTTCAAATGACAAAATCCTACTGATAAAATGACCGTCAAGATCTTTACTGGAAACAAAGCAGTAGGTCTAATTATTTAGTCCTTTTTTTCCTGAATGTTTACAATGGGTGCTGTTTTATTACAATAATAATCGACAGAATGACAATTGGAAACCATTTTATAAAAATGTAAATCAATGTAACATTTTCTCTCAAGGGTTAATTACCTCAATAATGTTAGACTGATTTTTTCCCCCCATACAGTAAGTTCCTCTAAATTACTGCACAGTTTTCTACTGGCACCCTTGCTGTCAATCTTTTGACCTTTAAACCTTTTGACTGTGATTTTTTTAAACAATTTAGGACAATATAAAGTATATACCACCCTGCTGAAAATGACAACAGAAAACCTCATAGAATGTGTACTGGTTTTAATAGTTACAATAGGAACCTTGATAGTCCCTGCGGGTCTCTCCTGGTAATTTGTGTCTTCTAGTGGTGCCATGATATGTCTAGTGGATACCATTAAGGACCAATAATAGAAAAGGTAACAGTTTTAGCGATTCGCTGATGGTTTGTAATGGAATTCGTAGTGGAAACCATTAGAATTTCTGTGTTTTTCAGTACGGCAATTAAAGGTGTTGTATTAAAAATACTGATGTAGTGTTATTGAATTCTTACAGTTTTACAATTTAGCGTTGCACATGTGTAATCAGTAGAATATAAGGTCATAAGAAATGAATATGTATGTACAGAAATAGGCAGGAATGTATGCAAAAGTGCCAAATCTGTACCTTCGTATGCATGCCTTCGTTTTCTGTAATCAGTAGGCGTTTTTCATTTATTTACAGAATTACAGAATATTTCAAACAAGCTGCTCCAGGATGAAATCTTGGAAGGGGTTCGTAACCAGTCTAAACCGGTTATTAGCCACTCAGTGTGGATTCGGCCTACCTGTTGCCTACGTACTCTAATGATTGGAATTCTCAGTGATTCATATCAGTTCATTTCACCAATAAGAGCCGACTCCCAAACGACTCAGTGCCATTTTGTCCTGAACTGAACCAAGTTTGCGATGTTTTTCGCATAAATGCTGACGTAGGATAAACAAGTCCCACGTCGAAACATAAACCTGGACGACGAGGACACTTGTGCACTGATGTAACAGACGAAGAATGCAAAGTTTATTTGATTTAATTGACGAACACAACACGGCGACCCTGACCAAAATGAAGCACTTACTGAAGATGAACAAATAGTTCAGATGTTGAAAAGACGTTTCCACAGAAGCATTTTAGTTCAGTTACACTGCCAGAAAAACGACATCTACAAAAAATAATAACATGGGGGAGAAAATGGCTCATATAGCTATGTGACTCGACTACCAACGTTCAGCTACAGTATAAGAGTCACATTAAAGAGCCGACTCATTTACAAGCGACACATCACTAGCGTACATTATAACCCTAATAATAAAAAATAATAATAATTTAAAAAAAGGAGCAGGCAAGTCTGTAAAATTCACCTTGGTTTGATTTGTATCCGTGGTGTTATTATGGTTAAAGACCGAACTATATTATTAATAAAAGAGTGAATGAATGAATCTTTGTAGTTTAAAATCAGAGTCTAACTTACCTGAAAAGCACCTACAGTATAACAAAACCTCGCTCTGTTTGTTAGGACACCCTCCGCTTTCACGTCGTTCACGTGCCAATTTCAGTAATATTCCATTTGAAGTGTAATATCAGTCAGTTTAGTTCTCCAACAAAGTTACAAACTCCACAAACTGGCAGTAGTCGACGGTAAAACGTTTCTTCATTCGTTTTTAGACGGATACTCACAACTCATTGACTGGTCCACGCCTTGGCCGAGCTTCATGAGGAAGTAAGACAGAGATTGCGTAATCTTCTTCACCTCCTGACATGTCCCACACTAGAGCACACGCGTTTATTCTCAAATCAGAGCTTTATTATTACATACAGGCTGTCCTGCGGCTTCCAGTGCAATCAAGTTATTCCTAGAGGAATGGTATGTGCTTTGGCAAAGTGGAAAAGAGAGAGAGAGGGAGAGAGAGAGAGAGAAAAAAGACAAGTACATGTACATGGGCGTATCTTTTAATAAAACGTGAATTCTTAAATAAAACTGGCCATGGACAATTTGTATCTTTGATTTTTATACATCCATCCATCTTCTATACCGCTTTATCCTTTTTAGGGTCACGGGGAAACATGGAGCCTATCCCAGGGAGCATCGGGCACAAGGCGGGGTACACCGTGGACAGGGTGCCAATCCATCGTAGGGCACAATCACATACACATTCACACACCCATTCATACACTGTGGACACTTTGGACATGCCAATCAGCCTACCATGCATGTCTTTGGACTGGGGGAGGAAACCGGAGTACCCGGAGGAAGTCCCCGCAGCACGGGGAGAACTCCACACACACAGGGCCACGGTGGGAATCGAACTCCCGACCCTGGAGGTGTGAGGCGAACGTGCTAACCACGTGCACCCTGATTTTTTATACATGTACGTGGTTATAAGTCTTTACGTGACCTGACGTTAACATGACGATTGGTTAGTAAACGTCACGTGTCACGCACATGCTCACACATGCGGTTTTGGGGAGATTCCTATAGGTAATTGGGTCAGTGGCTTTCTCCTTCACTTCTAGATGGGCATCCTTAACTTCTGCAGCCTGGTACATCACAGCTTAACGCTTTTCACTCGACTCTCCCATCTGGTCTCTGTCCAGGATTTCAGAGTGAGACTGACATGGCTTTTTTTTTAGAATAGACCAACGTTGTGTGGAGGCTGAGAAAAGGATGAATAGTTTCTGCAGGTAACCAAAATAGATAGTCACTTCTGGGGGGCTTTTTCTTGCATCAGCTACCACCAGGTTTAAAGAATGTGCTGCACGTGACACAAAAAGGCATTTGGGTTGATTCCTAGCAGTCTGGTTGAACACCTTTCTCATATTTGCCTCATTGTCAATAGTCTGAGAGGGGATGTTGCGCTCCTGCAGTCTCTTTAGAATTAGGGATGAAAGGCTTTCTCCAGTGAATCCTTCAGCTTCAACGAACCTCATAAATTATTCTTTAATTTCCACACTGTGTAACACCACAGTTCGAATAGTAAGTGAGACCTGTTCTGTACGGCTGACCTCAGGGGTGTAGTCCGCAATTAGTGAAAAATATTTTGCCTCTTTGATCTCTGTAAGCCATTGTCTCCATGCACTCTATCAATTCATTTTGAATGATATTATCTAGATATGTGCTGTGGCTGGTTCCAGTTTGAATCAGATCGACGTGATGTTTCAGCACAGTGTCAGATTTTGCCATGAGTTCAACTTCTTTGAAGACGTTTTCATTATTTATGATACAGGGCGTCTGATATTCCTATTAAAGCCATATTTCTCTCTGCCAAAGATTGTATGATGGCTACCAACCTTTTGAGAACCTCATACCACCTATTTCTCTCAGCCTCCATGCACATCATTTACACTTTATCTATTGTTTGTCTTTATCCCAAACAGATCTCCAAGTCCTTCCATGGAGTCATGTGCCTTTTATGTTCTGGAGAACTCTCAGAATTTCAGCACAATTTTTCCAGTCATGCATTCCTTGGGTAATGAGTTTAAGATCTTCTTATTTGAGAAGATCTTACAACAGAAGCAGTAAAGATGTTTTTTTAAATTTAATTATTTATTTATTTATTTTTTTTTTACAATAGACCAGCCAGCTTTTCATTTTCTCCCCATTCTGTAATTTCCTGAAAAAGTAGTGATGGTGACAACCTCTCCCATCTTCTCTTCTAGGGTTGCCGCCACAGTGGACTCACTTTTTGACTGAATGTCATCAGCCTGCAGATGTGTAGTCGTAGCAGCAGGTGCACCACACGATGATGAATTAGTCCCTCATCTGTAAGCACAACAAAACCTGAGTCATACATTTTTGTGAGTGAATGCTACTAGGTCTCTGTGGTTTATCTGTTTACAAAAACATATTTATGACTGAAGAACTTATGCATGAAAAAAGAATAATTTATTTCAGCGAGAAATAAAATTCTTATTAAATCTAGTTTATATCTTCAGGTTTACTTCCGCTCACAAAAACAAAAATAATGTTTGTGGGATAGAAAACTAAAACTTGATGGAACTGAGCTTCTAGTTTTACTCTAAAATATCTAATGAAGATGGTATATTGCTATTCATATACAGATACAGTATAAAATAAAGTATTGTTTCGAATGTTTATCTAAACAATATGTAAACGTTCATAGAAATATCACCCATTCTGTTCTTTGTGTCCAGTGCATGAGTACAACTAATGTACAGTGCAAGACAGCAGCAGTATTTCATATGAGAAACACACACACACCTGCTGATGGTGTAGTCTGGCTGCTTGAATCCTGTGGCATCGATATTGATGTTGTGGCTGTCACTGAGGTGGATGCATGTTCACCTACAGGTTTAATCAGACATAGCATGGGAAGATTTCATTTAAACCCCTTTGAAACTATTCAATATTAATGGGATTGTAATACTTATTTAAGGTGTGCAAAATGAAGCTTCAGTTAATGTTCACATCAAAACATTTGAATAAGGGGGGAAATGTGATCTCAGTGACTTTGGACGTGCTATGGTTGGTGGTGCCAGATGGACCGGTTTGGGGTTTTCATAAACTGCTAATCTCCTGGGATTTTCACACACAACAGTCTATAGAGTTTACACAGAATGGTGTAAAAACATCCAGCGAGCAGCAGTTCTGTGGGCAGAAATGCCTTCTGGATGGTGACAGCCATAAAAACCAGACAACTGAAGACTGGAAAAACATAGTTCTGTCAGCTCACAAGAGTACACTTTACTCAGTTACACTTAGAGGAAATTTACTGGCATGTTTTTGGGAGATGGGAGGACAATGGAGAACCTGGAGAACAGTAACCTGAGCTCGAGAATGAACCAGGAACCATGGTGCTATGAAGCATCAACTCTAACTGCTGCGCCACCATGCCACCCTATATATTTATACATACACATACAAAGATTTGTCAACAGTATGTATAAATTGTGTGTTTATTGATTGTGCCTTGTAGCATAACAGAGCCACATCTTTTTATTTGTCAAACACCTGCGTATATACACAGTATATAGAAAAATTCTAGAGTAGTGCACAGTTGGAGGAGGGTCTACATCTGCTGGTTTTCTCTATTCGTTCTTGGAACCCAGAGCAAGCCAGTGCTCAAACACATAAAATGCATGACTCAAAGCTAGTACTTCTGGTAAACAATGCAATGCCTGGCCACATAAGGCTTGGTAAGTCAGTGATACAGCAATTTATAATCCATCTAATTCATGTGGATCCCAGGAGCCAGGAGAATCACCAAATCACTACCACCTTTAAAAAAAATAAAATAAAATAAAATGGACAAAATCACAGAAAACTATTTTCACATTCTTTTGATAAACTATTTCTTTATGGCTGAAACTGATCCTGATCTTATCTTATCTGTTTAAAAGTATTCTAGAAGTTTCTCTACCAAGTAACTGAATACATCTACTGCTGTTGCAGTGTTATGTGTACTTTAATATCAGTGAGAATGTCTAAGCATATATATAAACACAAACACTAGGATCCCATAGGAGTTTCAGTATGACTGATAAGTAAGTTTCAGTTTTCAGTATGCAAATGCAAATATATTAATTAAGGATATGTGTATAAGCCTGTAATGTAAATAAATGTTATTCTGTATAAGATGAGAATACTATCTAAAGAATTGGGCAAGTTTTGGTTACAATGTAGTGCGAATAAGGGAATAGTATAATAGTATAAAAGTGGCAAAATAACTGAATAAATATATCAGTGGAAAAATTATAGTGCAAGTTAGGAGCCGGTTTTCAAAAGCCAGATTGCTTCAGGGAATAAAGTATGTTGGGCGGTGACATGCACTGGCATTGAACCTTCACTGTGATGTCAGTTTAGGGGAGAGATCACTGACAGGTTGAATGAAAGCTGTAAATGCCTTTATGTCATTAAAAGGTGAGAACAGGCGAGAACAGGTCCATAAACACGATAGTTTTACTTGTAGAGTCCAGATTTGGCTAATCTAGGTTTTCATTGTCTCATAGATGTCTCAGCTACTAGCCTGTAATCAGTTGTTTTGTTTCTTTCAAGGATGTGAACGATGGTAAACAGTTGCAAAATATACTTAATGTAGAGAGTAGTTGAAATGCAGATGTGGGTGTGGCTGAAAATGACTGTAAATCATTCTTTAAATATCACCCCCCCCCCCTTCCCACACACACACCCACACACACAAATACAGAGAGTATTTTTAGATTAAGACAAGCGCTCAAATGAAGCACTTAATGCATAAATAACAAGATGTTCATCATTTGTGAATGTGGTCTGTGATAATAAAAACCTGTTTATGGGCTGAAGTTTAATCTAAAAATTAATGGTATAATTAGACCTTTTTTTAAAAAACAAAAACAAAAAAACAATTCATTCAGTTTTAAGCATGTTAAAACTAATCCTTGGTTTATGTAAATAATAATATCATTTTCAATAAAAAAATTGTCAAATGATCATTTTTATATATTTGAAAGTTTATGCAATTAAATTCAGGATACTAGGTCTGCTTCAGTTTTAATTAAATTGCCCAACATCATGTTATGTTAGTGGATTGAGTTTTATTATTTTTCAAATCTGCTTCATCAAGGATTTTTATAATCTTTGTTACTAAGACTTTCAAACATGCAGTATATATATAAGCATATAGTATCTCATAGCCTCTTCTCAACCAGCCTCAATGTGACTGAGAAGACAGTATTCAGATTAGCACCTTTTGCTGACCACATAATATTCTACCTAAATCTCAGGTGACCTGATGTCAATCCCCCAGCCAGTGTGTCTCTGTCCTTGTTCCTCATTGGCCATCCAACCCCCAGGTGGTCAACCACATCCCCAAAATCCAAAATCCCTCTAAGACTCGAAACAACTGGTCAACTCACCATAGAGAGGGAGCCAGTGTAGGTGAGAACTGCATAGTTGACCACACTTGGTGGGCCTTGGAGGCAAGTTAGTGGTTCTACATTCACACTAACTTTATAGTGAACATGGGGGCTGGGGCAAGCGCCGAGGAAAAACACTCCCGTGAGCTAGAGAAGAAGCTGAAGGAAGATGCTGACAAGGATGCCAGGACTGTCAAACTACTGTTACTAGGTAAAGATCACTGAGCCTATATGCATGGGCATAGAACAGGAACATCCCATGTTTATGGAGATGGACTGGTATATGTAAATATAATACTTACAGGCCTATAGAATGATATAGAAAAATTATGGAACCTAGATATATCCAGAGATTTCCATTGGTTATTGTTAAAACAGCCATACTTTATCTTATCGTAATAACCTACAATGTATACAGTATGTATTGTATCCATCTTAAAAATGACTCAAGACAGGTTATTCCCCTAATTATTATTATTATTATTATTATTTTGGTATTTCATAACTGCATTGAGTTTTACTTTGTGTTGGATCTGGGTCAGGGATAAAGGAGTTCTTGTGCACATCAGCTTTGAGAGGCTTAGTGCTAAAGTAATGATCCTCAAGCTTCTTATTCTAGTCCTGTTGGAGATAGTGATACCAAATTGGATGAGCGGAACAGAGAGGGACTTTTCCAGATTGGAAGAATTCTAAATGATAGAGTCAATATTGTCCCGTATATTTTTCTTCGGTAATACTGAATGAATATAAAAAGTTCCCTAATCACAGTGACCAGAGGAAGCTATGTAGTGCATTGTTCTTTATATACATTCACTGCATGTAAGAGAGACATTTCTGTGTGCACCTACATTTTACTAGATAATCATTACTATGACCTTCTTAAAGTGACTTCCAATCTTTCTACATGAACGACAGTCGAACATTAATGAATGACAAAGCTCTGCTACCTGCCTCACTCATTTAACAGAATGCTCAAACCTGATTATTTGTAGTTTGATTAATGAATTATCACTGACTCAGGGGAATGTGAGGTAACTGATCAAATGAACCAGCAAATCAAACATAGATGGGTTTCCTCCTGTCCTTTACCAAATCACTCAGAGTAAGAACAGTTTTATCATATAGTAGCCCTTAGTGAAACTAAGTGAGAATTAAGTGAGACTTGGTTATTGAAACTGGAACAGCACGAATCTGAGATGTGACATTTTTGGGCCACCTTTATAAATGGACAAATGACCTTGTTTTGTGTACCTGAGACATTTCAGGCCTTGACTCGCAGTGTTTAAACAAACTGCAGCCCAAAATCAACAATGCTACTTTCTGCACAGCTGCATTTACTTTTTGAGCTAACTCTTTATGTTAGCTCCAAACTGGTGTTTTAGTTCAATTAGTTATTGAACTGATTAATAGTAAATATCTCATAAGCATTGATTGTTACCTCTACAAACATCTTTTATATAGTGTTATTTGTACGTCTACATTTGGCCCATGCTGACAAATCTATTATCATTTGTGCTTTTCTCTCCCTCTCCCTCTCTCTCTCTCTCTGTCAGCTTCAGTGAATCTGTTATTAGATGCATTGAATTTCAAATGCCTTCATTGCTTTGTATGACCTTTTCACAGGTGCTGGTGAGTCAGGGAAAAGCACAATTGTCAAACAGATGAAGTAAGTGTTTAGGAAATATGACCAATAATTGTCATATTGTCACTGGGTACTTGGCTCTGATCAACTATAATGTAACCTCAATAATTGTTTTTGCACTGCCTTAAAATGATCACACATTTAAATGTTTTAAATATGTGTCATTCATCTATGTGTCTGTTTTCACTACAGAATTATCCACAAAGATGGTTACTCCCTAGAAGAGTGCCTGGAGTTCATTACTATCATCTACAGCAACACCTTGCAGTCGATCATGGCTATTGTAAAGGCTATGAACACGCTCAACATTAGCTATGGAGATGCTGCCCAGCAGGTATTAGCATGATGTGTTTTAAAGTTTCCTCATTATGATTATACATATTTGTGATTATACATACAGTATGCAAGAATATTCCTACGATTGCATACTGTATTACCAGCTGTGTGTGCATGGGTTTTGTTCCATAGGACAATGCCAGAAAGCTGATGCACTTAGCTGACACTATTGAAGAGGGCACCATGCCCAAGGAGATGGCAGATATTATCCTGCAGTTGTGGAAAGACTCGGGCATCCAAGCATGCTTCGACAGAGCCTCGGAATACCAGCTCAATGACTCTGCTGGATAGTATGTTCCAATGTCACTGTTTAACGTCTAAACAAATAAACATTAAATGTCTTGCAGTGTCTCAAACATACACAATATGGTCAAAAGTTTGGGTACACCCAATCATCACACCAATATATGCTTTTTGAACATCCCTTTCCAGATTTACTTCCCCCTTTTTACTGTTATAATAACCTCCACTCTTCTGGGAAGGCTTTCCACTAGATTTTGGAGCGTGGCTGTGGGGATTTGTGCTCATTCAGCCCCAAGAGCATTAGTGAGGTCAGGCACTGATGTCAGGTGAGGAGGCCTGACCTTGGTTGAGGTTGAGGTCAGGGCTCTATGCAAGCCACTTGAGTTCTTCCACTCCAAAAACTTGGCAAACCATGTCTTCATGGAGCTCATTTGTGCACAGGGGCATTGTCATGCTAGAACAGATTTGGGCCATTTAGCTCCAGTGAAAGGAAATATTAATGCTACAGTATACAAAGACATTTAATACAAACGTGTGCTTCTAACGCTTTGGCAACAGTTTAGGAAAGGCCCACGTATGGGTGTGATTGTCAGGTGTCCACAAACTTTTGGCCAAAGTGTATCCTTTCCCTTACTTTGATTATGTTATAATATGTTGATACTATGTAGCAACTATCTCAAATGTCTTCAAAAATTGGTATCAGTAACATATAAACAATAAATCCCCCTCTGCCCTTCAGCTATTTAAATGATTTGGAAAGGTTGATCCAGCCTGGCTATGTCCCCACTGAGCAGGATGTACTGCGATCCCGAGTCAAGACAACTGGTATCATTGAGACGCAGTTTTCCTTCAAGGACCTCAACTTCAGGTACGAGCTAACAAAACACAGTAACAGTTTTGCTCCTAACCACGCTAACAATGAAAAATAGGTCGAAGGGAGATGTTAGCATTGTCTTTATATAGATTTATATATAATAGCTTTATAAGATCATGCATTGAAAAAACATCATTGACTAGAGAACATCTCTATAACAATCACCTTATATCCTCTGTGTGTAGGATGTTTGACGTAGGAGGCCAGCGCTCAGAGAGAAAGAAATGGATCCACTGCTTTGAAGGCGTTACCTGCATCATCTTCATTGCTGCTCTGAGTGCTTACGACATGGTGCTCGTGGAGGATGATGAAGTGGTGAGATCATGTGGTGCCATGCTAATGCTAGATAGGCCTCTGAGATTGCTATCGGATTTGTTCAAACTTCAGCTGGAACCTCATGGCGTTAGGGACACAATTTCACTCTCCCAATTTTTCTGTTAAAGAACCGAATGCACGAGAGTCTCCACTTGTTCAACAGTATCTGCAACCACCGCTACTTCGCTACTACTTCCATTGTGCTCTTCCTCAACAAGAAAGATGTCTTCGTTGAGAAGATCAAGAAGGCCCATTTAAGCATGTGCTTCCCTGAATATGATGGTAATTCCAGAAAACATTCAAGAAACAACCAAGTCCTTTAGACCTATCAGATGATGCACATGTTTGCTCTAACCCTGCTTCCAGAATCCCCATATACTACATTCAGTGTTTACAAAAGCTTGATTAAGTTGTATTAGAAACCAGTTATACAGCAAAATATAGATGTAGAAACACTGGGCAAAAAGTAAGCAATTGCCAAGGCAATTAAAGATGGAGGTTCCTTCAAGTAACTTGTGTCACCAGTAACAGTCATTTCAAATACTTAGTTGTTACCATGACGTAGTTGTCAGTGCTTCTCTCATGATGTAGCATCTCCTAAAGCATCTATTCTAATAGATCTTTAATCTGATAGTAGGCTTAACACTAACATGGTCAGATATTGATCTACATGTTCTCAAATTCAAACCTGTTTTTAAACGGCTATTCTATTTCTTTTTAGGTCCAAACACGTATGAAGATGCTGGTAACTACATCAAGATGCAGTTCCTGGACCTGAACATGCGGCGAGATGTCAAAGAAATCTACTCACACATGACTTGTGCTACAGACACTGAGAACGTGAAGTTTGTGTTCGACGCCGTGACAGACATCATCATCAAAGAGAACCTCAAGGACTGTGGTCTCTTTTAAACGCGTCCACGCTTGAGAAAAGGTAAGACACTTCTAAACCACTATTCGGATATAACCAATAAGGCAATGTGGCATGAAAAGGAAATTTAAAATGGCTGTACTATTAATCTATTAATGCTATGTTACAAACTGATAATTAGTTCACAAAAAGAAAATGTATTTATATTGTATATTATAAGGGCTGTCGATTTAATACGTTCATTTAGTGCGATTAATTATGGAAAAAATAACTTCCACATTCCTGTCCGAGACTTGAGAAAGGGACACACTGCTCCCTTAATACGTCCATCTCTACAGTGGGTATTACATTTCTGATGGCGAAGATGCCAACATGCATGTAACACCAGTCCCATTCACAAGCTGTGAGATTTTCTCACAATAAAATGACATGGTGAGAAAACAGCTTTCAAGTTCACGAGAACATTAAGTGATCATGAGAAAACAACAAAGACAAAAATAAATAAATAATGCATAGCCGCTTAGGGCTTCCATAGATTGCTGTGGACTGTAGGCCTGTTAATATGATCGAAAGGGGTTGATCGAAGCATTTCCGATTGCATCCTACGATACAACTTAAAAGTTTATGTGCAATAAATTCTATGTTGGATGAAATAAAATAATATATTGCTTTCTAACTCTTTCTGCTACTTTTTGTAATGTCTATTCAATGTTTTTTTTCTTTTCTTTTCATCTAGAATAATGACTTTAAATGATCATTTTTTTTTTATAGGCGGGGGGGGGGGGGGGGTTACTATTATTCAGAATTCAGTATATCCAGGTATCGTTAAATATAAAAACAACCAAACTACACAAATAATAAATTCTTCATCGTGCTGCCAAGATAATATTTGAGCCCTACAATGATCTGCCCATCTATGTTACATCAATGTGATGATTCAAAGATTGTAAGATGTAAAGCTCAGGAAACACTACAAATCTAAACCTATTCTTCTTTCCTAGGCATGAAGATCACCTACATTTTCTCTTTCTCCAAGATGACAAAGTATTCTAAATCTCAAACAAACACCTAGAACTTAGAAAGAGGAACTGGTATATACTGCTGCTGATGTCTTTCTTATTCCAACTGAATAACATAGAAAGATGCTGCACGGTCACATGGTCCCAATAGTGTCTTAAAGTAAAGGAATATAACGATAGCAGCATTTTATCTGCTGCACAATGAAGCAGAAACGCTCTATGGAAATGTTAGATTCTCTGAGATTACGAGAGTTTGAACTATGTGATTCAGCTGTTATAATTTCATGCAGTGTTCTATATATTAGTCTCTGATTTTGGTGCATGGTATCTTTTAAAACACCTGCATATGCACTTCATAAAAAAAATTATTTAAAACATAGCTACGTATGTGGTATTGCAAGCAGCATAGGTCATATTTATTAGCTCATAACTTTTTCCCGTTTTTCAAATATGTTCTTGAATCCAATGCCCATCGACCAGATTGACAAAAAGGACGAGCTTCAGATATAAAATAATATGTTCTAATGATGCTTCGCTCATTAAGAACTGTTTCATCTTACAGTATAGTTTGAGCTGAGACATTGCGCTGGATATCAAGGCTTCCCTTTTGGCTTTATTAAAAATAATATGAAACAGTGACGATAAGAGCATAAGAATGTATGGATGAACAATAAAGCTTCTGTAGATACAAATCTTGCAATATGATTTTCCTTTGAGTATTATTTTGCAAACATCTAGCTGCCTTTCCAGGTTTATAATGTGACACAAATGCAAATCTGTAAAAACAAACAAACAAAAACAAAAAACAGGGCCTGTGTTACATTCTCAAAACATTATTAAAGTAAGTTGGTCAAAGTTAATCACATGCTGGGTTAACAGCAAAAGGTAGAACTTGACAATACTGAAGTTAAAATACATACTCACTGTCCACTTTAATACAACCCCAATTCCAAAATAGTTGGGAAACTGTGTAAAATGTAAATAAAAACAGAATGCAATGATTTGCGAATCTCATAAACCCATATGTTATTCACAATAGAACATAGAAAACATATCAAATGTTTAAACTGAATAAATGTACCATTTTAAGAAAAAAATAAGATAATTTTGAATTTGATTGCCACAATATTTCTCAAAAAAGTTGGGACGAGTGCAGCAAAAGGCTGGAAAAGTAAGTGTTAGTAAAAAGAAACAGCTGGAGGTTATTTGGAAACAGGTCAGTAACATGATTGGGTATAAAAAAATTTTAAAAAGAGTATCTTAGAGAGTGTTTCAGAAGTAAAGATGGGCAGAAGTTCACCAATCTGCGAAAAACTGCGTCTACAATTTGTGGAACAAATTCAGAATAATGTTCCTCAACGTAAAATTGCGAAGACTATGAATATATCATACAATACAGTACATAATATCATCAAAAGATTCAGAGAATCTGGAGAAATCTCTGTGCGCAAGGGACAAGGGTGAAAATCAATATTGTATGCCTGTGATCTTCGGGTCCTCAGGCGGCACCGCATTAAAAACAGGCCTGATTCTGTAAAGGAAATCACTGCATGGTCTCAGAAACACCTCCAGAACTCATTGTCTGTGGGCACAGTTCGCCGTGCCATCCACTAATGCTGGATAAAGCTCTATCATGCAAAGAAGAAGCTGTATGTGAACATGATCCAGAAATGCTGCTGTCTTCTCTGGGCCAAAGCTCATTTAAAATGGACTGAGGTAAACTGGAAAACTGTTCTGTGGTTAGACAAAAAGAGGAGAGGGACCATCCAGCTTTTTATCAGCACTCAGTTCAAAAGCCTGCATCTCTGATGGTATGGTGGTGCATTAGTGCCTATGGAATGGGCAGCTTGCACATCTGGAAAGGCACCATCAATTCTGAAAGGTATATACAGGTTTCAGAGCAACATATTCTTCCATCCAGATTCCATCCCATCTTTACTTCTGAGAGACTCTGCCTCTCTAAGATACTCTTTTTATACCCAGTCATGTTACTGACCTGTTGCCAATTAACCTAAATTGTTGCAAAATGTTCTTCCAGCTGTTTATTTTTACTAACACTTACTTTTCCAGCCTTTTGCTGCCCCGTCCCAACTTTTTTAAGATGTGTTGCAGCCATCAAATTCAAAATCACATTTTCTCCTTAAAATGGTACATTTACTCAGTTTAAACATTTGTTATGTTTTCTATGTTCTATTGTGAATAACATATGGGTTTATGAGATTTGCAAATCATTGCATTCCGTTTTTATTTACATTTTACACTGACTTTTTTGTAATTGAGGTTGTATAAACACTTGCACATTCATCCATTTATCCAATCATTCAGTCATGTGACAACAGCGCAATCCATAAAATATATATGCATCATGCAGATGCAGGTCAAGAGCTTCAGTTAATGTTCATATCAAACATCAGAATGGGGAAAAAGTGTGATCTCTGTGACTTTGATCTTGGCATGGTTGTTGGTATGGATGGGCTGGTTTGAGTGTTTCAGAAACTGCTGATCTCCTGGGATTTTCACACGCAACAGTCTCTAGAGTTGACACAGAATGGTGCAGAAAAAAAAAAAATCATTGAGTGAGCAACAGTTCTGTTGATAAGCGAGGTGAGAGGAAAATAGCCAGATTGGCTTGAGCTGCCAGGGAGGATATAATAACGGATCTAATCACTCTTTACAACTGAGATGAGCAGAAAAGAATCTCAGCATGCATTCAACCTTGAGGTGGATGGGCTACAGCAGATACATTGAGACGGGACAGTTGAAGAACTGTACAATTTCAATGAGTCTGTGCCCATAATATCCTCAGATTCTTGTTCTTGGCTGACAGGAGTGGAACCTGATGTGGCCTTCTGCTGTTGAAACCCATCCACCTCAAGGTTTGATGTATTATGTGTTATGAGATGCTTTTCTGCTCACCCAGACTGTAAAGAGTGCTTATTTGAGTTACTATAGACTTCCTGTAAGTTCACACCAGTCCAGTCATTCTCCTCTGATCTCCTTAATCAACAAGGTCTCAACAAGTTCTTCCTTCTGACCCTCCGCTCACAGGATGTTGTTCGTTTTTCGGACCATTCTGTATAAACTCTAGAGTCTGTTGTGTGATACTCAAACCAGCCCATCTGACAACCATGCCATGGTTAAAGTCACAGAGATCACATTTCCCCCCATTCTGATGTTTAATGTGAACATTAACTGAAGCTCTTGATCTGTATCTGCATGATTTTATGCATTGTGCTGCTGCCACATGATCAATGATTAGAAAACTGCATAAATGAGCAAGTGTACATGTATTCCTTTTAAAATGGATGATGAGTGTCTATATTCCACAATGATTCTCATCCCCAAATATTGTGAAAAAGTATTTCCTGATTTCTTGTCTCATACTAAATTGTTTCAGAAATTGAAACAAAATCTAAGATAAAAAAAAAAAAACGCAACCTGAGCAAGACAAAACAGTTTATCAATGATAATGTTATTTATTAAAGCAAAACCGTTATCCAATACCAACTGGGCCTGTGTGAAAATGGATTTGCCCCTGTAGTTACTAATTGCCCAAATGGGAGAATGTTCTGTGGATTGATGAGTCGAAAGTGGAACTGTTTGGAAGACAGGGGTCCCGTTACATCTGGTATAAACCAACACAGAATTCCACAAAAAGAACATCATACCTACAGTCAAGCATGGTGGTGGAAGTGTGATGCTGTGGGGATGCTTTGCTGCTTCATGGCCTGGGTAACTTGCAAGAATTGAGGGAAACATGAGTTCTGCTCTCTACCAGAAAATCCTAAAGGAGAATGTCCGGTCTTCAGTCTGTAAATTGAAACTCAAGTGCAACTGGATTATGCAGCAAGACAATGATCCAAAGCATAGGAGTAAGTCCTAGTCCTAGAAGTAAGTGAAAGACTGATCTCCAATTATTGGAAATGTTTGGTTGCAGTTATTGCTGCTAAAGGTGGCACAACCAGATTTTAAGTTTAAGGGGGCAATTAGTTTTTCACATGGGTGATAGATGATGGATAACTTTTTTCCCCTAAATAAAAACTGTACTGTGTGTTTACTCAGGTTGTCTTTGTTTTATGTTGTATTTCATTTGAAGATCTAAAACTATTTAATACAAGATATACACAAAAACAGAAGAAATCCGGATACTTTTTCACAGCTCTGTATCTATAGCTCTTCAAAAGAACAAATTTGCAGCATGTAAAACAAATGTTTATCACCTGCTACAAGTGTGTTATAACCTTGAACAACCTTGTGTTTAACCTGAAAACAAACCACAGGGTTAAGTCTTTTTAAAGATTTAAAATATATATATATATATATATATATATATATATATATATATATATATATATATATATATCTTTTATTTTAACTCTTTAAGCAAAAGGTTTGGTCAAAAAACTGTAAATTACAATTAAACCAAATCCCATTGCATTGTTTTCAAACCTTTAATGGAAGGGTTTAAGCATCTAGAAATTGTCATTCTACTGGAATTATCAATTCCATCAAAACCTTGGTTCTTTAATATACAGACGGGTGACATATTAAAGGCAAAACCAGCATAACTCCTGAAGCAATTAAAACTTCTCATTGCACATTTAATCAATTCTGTTTGAAACATCACATATGAATTCCACCACAAATTAATTTTCACATATGTGATCCATCACACCATTCAGTGTTGGTCATGGAATCATTACAATGAAATCAACCCTTTAGTAAATCAAATAAAACCAATCAAGGTAAAAGTCCATATACAACATTAGAGAAGTTAAATTCTCTGAGCAGGTGTTGATCGATAGCCCCTTAAGAAAAACCAAGATCCTGTTTTATGGCTTTGTTCAAAAAACACACAACAGTACAAACCTTGATCAATACTTGCTAGTTGTCCCACAGTTTCTATGTTAGTCATCTTTCACACATCATTCATGTCAGTCTTTGATAGCAAATATTACTGTATGAATACATAATGAAAAAAAGTTGATCCTGAGGACTGTAGGAGCTGTATAAGGCACACAATCGCCCCATGACGTGGCTATTCCATCATCATGAATATGAGTGAGACTTTGGACAAAAAAAATTCATACATCAAAATAATGTAACTAAATTACCAGCAGCATTGCAAAAGTAATATAATATGGGGTAAGGTGAAAAGATGTTCAATTGGCTGCAGCGGGGGGCGTTCACCGTGTCACACGACGCGAGCTAAAATTCATCAGCAATGCACAGAAGAGCACAGAATAACAAGGTATTGCTGAGTGAATGAAGGTCTTGTAAACAGTTTCATTCGCTGCATGTTTCTGGAAGGCACATGGTGCAAGCTTGTCAGGACATCTGAACAGGAAGCTCAAGCTAAGACCAGCTACTCATGAGGAAGCAAATGACAAGCTCAACAAAATGCAACAAAATTGTCCAGGGTCCATTGCGACAATAAAAATTGGCACTGAAATACTGGTTATAAAATCATGGAATAAGAACACTGCTACTCCTAGAGCACCAGTCAGCCCTGAATAAACGTTGTTGTTGTTTTTTTTTTTACACTGAATCAAATGATGGAAACAAGCTTACAGAGATCATCATAATCACATGATGAGCATCTTGCAGGACCTTTACAGATCTATCTTTCGAACTAGTTTGATTTGCAATTTTTTTTTGCATGTTTGAAAAGAACAATGGGTGAGCTGAAGTCTACACTGATGTTGTGTGATGATCCCTCAAATTCCAGGGTATTAAGGATCAAACTTCACTTGAGATAAAACACTGGAATGGCACTTTAAAAAAGCTGACACAAGGGGAAATGGTAAAAGTGAAGCTGACAGTGTGTTAAGGACAGTGTGTTTCACTCCTTAACATTGTGTTAAGGAGTGAAATGCAGCCTAATTTGTAAAATACTAACGGGTCAAACATAATGCCAGCTCACTGTTAACGCTTTTAAAATTATTGGGGAAATGTACCGATTTATATCACATCCCCTGAAGTGTCTCATTGTAAAAGAATGCAGCAATGTCAAGGTTTAACCAGACTAACCAATCATCATAAGGAAAAGATGCTGGACCACTGAGCTGTTAAATGCATCATATGAGGTTCTTGTGCAAAGAAACATAATAATAAAAAATAAAAATAAAAAAATTAGTTTGGAAAGCCACACTGCTAAAGCTCTCCAGAGGGCTGAGTTTTTGGACTAAACTCCAGCTGATGGTGATGAAGTCACGAAAGGCCAACCATGTGATCAATCTGTCTCATGTACACACTCTTCAGGGGAAGACCATAGCGCCGCTCTTCAGGGATCCGCTCGCACTGCAAGACACACATGTACACTTATCGTCTCATCATGAGTGCTTTAACCCTAACACTCTGTTCGGTCTAAACATCACAAATGATTTTTTTAACATAAAATTTATGTGCTTTGATTACATTTTCTCATAGATATTTTTTTATTTTTTTTAAGTGACAGAAATAAAAATGTGATCACTTCTAATTTTCCTCTCACACCTGCAATTAAGAGGATACCCAAAATTGTGAAGGTGATTTGTACATCTATAGCCATTAATACCTTTTATTTTATTACATTACTAATAACTGGATGATGAACTCAAGAAAACATAACCGATAATGAAGTTCAAAACTTCACTCTAAACTATCATTCATGAATACAATTGTAAAATACTATACATACTGCAGATAAACTTAAAATTATTAACAAATGCGGTACAACATTCAATATATTGACAGCTGTAATAATGAGTGCCTGTGTGATTAAAAAGACATAAATCCCAAATCTTATAAGAATACTCCCCTCTCAGTCTGGTCTCTATTGCAAGACAACAAAAGCTTAAAATGAATAGACAAACTTTCTGTTGGGTAATACGATCTAGATAACGCTCTGGGTTAATGTCTTCAAGGAGCTAGCTAATATTTTCAGGACATTTAATATTTCTTCAGTTTTGCATGAATGAATAATGTCTATAGATTTTCCAAATTTTTAAGGAATGTTTTACTTTGTGAGAAATACTCAATGACTACGTTTACATGGACAGCAGTAATCTAATTATTGACCTTACTCTGATTAAGATAATAATGTGATTAAGGTGTTTACATGAGTCGTGTTATAAGAACACGACTCATGTAAACATGCCCGCGTCATTACATCACCGCGCCACGCCGTCCAACGTTCCCTCCAGAATTTCACGTATCGACATATAGTTCGTCTTCGTTATGGTACCTTTTTTATGGTACCTTTTTTACAGTTTTGGGTGTTTTTATAAAAAAATTTTACGAACGCTTTAAGTGCAGTTAATTATTTTTCATGCTGTACGTGCTAACAGACGACTGCTTGAAGCCGTGGGCTGCGTCTCAAACCGCGTACTTACCGTCTATATAGTAGCCGAGATACATGTATTTTTCCCCACTACAGGCCTACAGTTGGCAAGTATGTGGCTTGGGACACAGCCGTGCTCTCTTGTTTGCCGTAAAACTGCCATGTGTGATCGTGTCCTGTTGCAAAATGCGGTGAAAACTCTCACACGAAGTTCATAATGTTATTAAGGTGTTTAAATGTCTGTAATACACGTCCATAATGCGACTAAAACAAAAGTACTCCACACGTCTTAATTCGATTATTGCTTACTTCGAGTATGACCTTAATCAGATTAAGGTAAGTAAAAATTGCTGTTTACATGCTAATTTCTTAATCACAGTATTGTCTTAATCGGGTTAAGAGTGGATTATTGTTGTCCATGTAAACGCACTGAATGTTTTACCTTCATAATAAAACTATAAAATTGCAGGCTACCTTTTGTGTATTTTAAAGCTACAATGCAGGACTTCAAGATCATGCAGACCCCTCTAACTGCAAAATAAATTCCACGGATTCTCCTAGTACATACTTATGAACATTCTTTAAATGTGGAGTATCATGAAGTTATTGAGATTAATTGGATTAATCCCACTCTATTCAAAGAACCAGTCTAATGGGCTAATAGCTTGAAGTACTCAATTAAAATTGATACTAGCTTGATTTACACCACTGTAATTTGGGTGGAAAATAAATAAATAAATCACAGACCCCATGGCTTTGTTCCACTTTGTGAACCACTGTTCTAGCGCACAACACTATGTTACCGTCAACTGCCGGTATTTGAGGGCCAGTGAAAAAAACATGCATGTTAACAAAGAGATCTCATCACTTCATAAACATTTCATACACTGTACTCTTACATTGCTGATGTTGGCTGGAGGTTCCTTATTGAACTCCTTACATGGAACCTGTTCTTCCCAGCTTTTCTGCCTAAAGTGTGGGTCTATGGGCACTACGTGACCTTCCGTCGTGAAAATGTATTTGGTCCCAGACTTGTGCAGAGGGTTGTCTTCATCGAAGAGCTACAGAGAGTCAACACAAATCAGTGAGTAGCTGCAGGCATGCAGGATCTTAAACCGAAAACCTAATCCTCCATCCCAGTTCACTAGCTTTTCATGGTTTCTGAGAATCAAGGCAGGTATAATCAGAAAAATACAAATGTACTGATGAGTTTTGTGAAGAGGTGTAGGAAGGAAAGCACATCAAGATGAAGATTCCCCCGACCCCTTCTCCTAGTTTTTGAATCTGTGAGGTTTTTATAACATGCTTTTATAAATTTACAGATTTACTTTCTTAAATTAGTTCCTAGTCCAATAGGAAAACATGAAAACTATTTGCAGATATTGTTATTATACACCTGTGTGTTACTGTGCATGTGTGGTCATGGTGAGAGCAGGCTATGGTAAGTGTTTTTCATACCTTGACGGGCTAAATCTGCCATATGTATTTTAACATTGAATATCTAAGATAAATTAGCATAGCAATTAACAGATAAACAAAGTGTCTCGATGAATTTTCCATTTAAAATTGAGATTAAGAAAGACAAAAATATATTGAGGGACAGAGAGACATACCAGGTACAGGTATTTACAGGTCTCACTGAGGAAGAAACTCTCCATGCGGTCCTCCTTGGACTTGTCTACAACATGATGGAGTGTGGCATAGCCACATCTGCAAAGAAGAGTCAGATAACATAAAAACATACTATTTATATATATCCAGACATGGATCATTAGGAAAACCAGATTTAAGGACATCACATAACCACTCATGTGTTATAAAGAATCCCAATGACGCAGACCGCTTACTTGACTTTGGTATTCTTTTCAAGGCTCTGAAGTATGTCCATGCCAACATGTAAATAGAAAGGATTCTTAGTGGCCTGTGAGGGAGTACAAAAATAAATCCATCAAATTCATCTTTGCTTCATCTTTACAATTAAACTCAAAACGTGAGACTTGACTGTTACAGTGAGCCAATCAAATCATTGTTTTAATAACTATGCTTTACAGAATTTTCATTTTGTATTTCATTAAACCTACACTAACAAACAACTTTATCAGACCCTCCACAGACCTCACAAGCGATGACAGACTGCTGTTTCATGCTAAATGTTCTGCACTTATACAGTATCTCACAAAAGTGAGTACACCCCTCACATTTTTGTAAATATTTGATTATATCTTTTCATGTGACAACACTGAAGAAATGACACTTTGCTACAATGTAAAGTAGTGAGTGTACAGCTTGTGTAACAGTGTAAATTTGCTGTCCCCTCAAAATAACTCAACACACAGCCATTAATGTCTAAACCGCTGGCAACAAAAGTGAGTACACCCCTAAGTGAAACTGTCCAAATTGGGTCCAATTAGCCATTTTCCCTCCCCGGTGTCATGTGACTTGTTAGTGTTACAAGGTCTCAGGTGTGAATGGGGAGTAGGTGTGTTAAATTTGGTGTCACCGCTCTCACACTTCGTCATACTGGTCACTGGAAGTTCAACATGGCACCTCATGGCAAAGAACTCACTGAGGATCTGAAAAAAAGAATAGTTGCTCTACATAAAGATGGCCTAGGCTATAAGAAGATTGCCAAGACCCTGACACTGAGCTGCAGCACGGTGGCCAAGACCATACAGCGGTTTAACAGGACAGGCTCCACTCAGAACAGGCCTCGCCATGGTCAACCAAAGAAGTTGAGTGCACGTGCTCAGCATCATATCCAGAGGTTGTCTTCGGGAAATAGATGTATGAGTGCTGTCAGCATTGCTGCAGAGGTTGAAGGGGTGGGGGGTCAGCCTGTCAGTGCTCAGACCATACGCCGCACACTGCATCAAATTGTTCTACATGGCTGTTGTCCCAGAAGGAAGCCTCTTCTAAAGATGATGCACAAGAAAGCCCGCAAACAGTTTGCTGAAGACAAGCAGACTAAGGACATGGATTACTGGAACCATGTCCTGTGGTCTGATGAGACCAAGATAAACTTATTTGGTTCAGATGGTGTCAAGTGTGTGTAGCAGCAACCAGGTGAAGAGTACAAATACAAGTGTGTCTTGCCTACAGTCAAGCATGGTGGTGGGAGTGTCATGGTCTGTGGCTGCATGAGTGCTGCTGGCACTGGGGAGCTACAGTTCATTGAGGGAACCATGAATGCCAACATGTACTGTGACATACTGAAGCAGAGCATGATCCCCAGGGCATGATATTCCAGCATGATAACAACCCCAAACACACCTCCAAGATGACCACTGCCTTGCTAAAGAATCTGAGGGTGAAGGTGATGGACTGGCCAAGCATGTCTCCAGACCTAAACCCTATTGAGCATCTGTGGGGCATCCTCAAATGGAAGGTGGAGGAGCACAAGGTCTCTAACATCCACCAGCTCCGTGATGTCTTCATGGAGGAGTGGAAGAGGACTCCAGAGGCAACCTGTGAAGCTCTGGTGAACTCCATGCCCAAGAGGGTTAAGGCAGTGCTGGAATATAATGGTGGCCACACAAAATATTGCCACTTTGGGCCCAATTTGGACATTTTCACTTAGGGGTGTACTCACTTTTGTTGCCAGCGGTTTAGACATTAATGGCTGTGTGTTGAGTTATTTTGAGGGCACAGCAAATTTACACTGTTACACAAGCTGTACACTCACTACTTTACATTGTAGCAAAGTGTCATTTCTTCAGTGTTGTCACATGAAAAGATATAATCAAATATTTACAAAAATGTGAGGGGTGTACTCACTTTTGTGAGATACTGTATATCGCTTATATCCAAAGTGCTTTACACTGTGTTTCATTCACCCATTCACCCACACACCAATGGTAGCAGAGCTGCCATGCAAGGTGCTAACTTGCCATCGGGAGCAACTTGGGGTTCAGTGTCTTACCCAAGGACACTTCGGCATGTGGAGTCACGTGGGCCAGGAATCAAACCGCCAACCCTACGGTTAGTGGACAACAACTCACTCTACCACCTGAACCACAGGTGATATTACCTTTCTAAAATTCACACACTAGACAGTAGTGCAGAGTGCATAGTGTAAGTGCATCATTTGGGACACAACTTTAGTATTTACTCTCTGAAGCATGTTTTTGGAACAGATGTAACATAGTGAGTAAATCTCCCCCGTGCCGTGCGCAGACCAACTAATCCATAATGAGATTCGTTGCCTACGATTTTCATAATCGATTATTACTGATTTTATCGATTAGTTGCTGCAGCTCTAGACATTTTCTTTGTCAATAAACATAAAAATATGTACACCGTTAAAATTACGCACTTTTAATTCATGCACCATAATATAGTGAAAGTATTGTAGCATTTTCATTCAATCGTTTCAGTCACTATAACAAAATATTAAGATCATTACAATAGAGCTGCAACAACTAATCGATAAAATCAGTAATAATCAATTATGAAAATTGTAAGCAACGAATCTCATTATGGATTAGTTGGTCTGCGCGCAGCACGGGGTGTGTTTACTCATCACGTTACTTCTGTTCTGGGAACAAGCTTCGGAGAGTAAATACTAAAGTCCTGTCCCAAATGACGTACTATACACTTACACTATGCACTATGTACTCTACCGTCTAGTTCAGTGCTTTTTGTCTATCCATAAAAAGCACTGTACAAATACTATTACACACACACTAATTTTATATATATATATATATATATATATATATATATATATATATATATATATATATATATATATATATATATATATATATATATAAACTTTTATTTATATATATATATATGTATTTATGCATTACTTTTTATGAATGCAAAAAGAAAGCACTGAATTAAACCACAGTCCTAAATGAATAATATATATTCTGGTGTGTGTGTGTGTGTGTGTGTGTGTGTGTGTGTACTGGGTTCTTTTCAGTCTTATATAATTGGACAAGCAGTTGTGTAAATTTTTAGTCTTAAGTTTATATTTGTAACACTCAGTTTGTGGGATTTATTTTAAATAAACGAAAAAATGGTACTGAAAGTTTGCCCCCCCCCCCCCCCCGCTCCGATTAATAGAAAAAAAATTAGGTGATTATGAAAATAATCGTTAGTTGCAGCCCTACATTACAATATTTAATTTATTTTATAATGTATAATTTTTATGGCAAAAAACAAGGATCCAGGGCTGAGGCCAGATCCTTTATGCATTTTTTCCCAGCTCAGGTAGCTCCTACAGTGCCATTACCTTCCTTAGAACATATACACTGATATTCATGTAAACTGCAATTCATATAGACATTTACACACCTAATTTTCCTCAGCATAAAAGGATGTTGCTGTTTCAGTTTTAACTCATTTACTGCTATAAAAAAAAACAACAAACAAATCGGTGTATGTCCATTTTTCCTCACACTGACTGTGAGCGCGAGCGTTTGGCAGAATTAAGAGCTGTCAGCCAGTAAGACACGAGTATTTCCATGTATTTTCCTGTAAACCCTGTCTGACTGGTCTCGCCTCCGTTCACTGAAGAGATAAAATTACAACACCGACGTCTTCTTTCACTTACGTTCAGTTCCAAGTGGATAATTATTTGGGGCTAACATTAAGGTGCAAATGTGGCGCCTTCTGTGCTTCCCCTGGTAAATTCAGCATCTGGCTCATATTCAGTATCTGGATCATTTGAGGCTACTATCGTGTTCATAATTGGGGCAGTGGTGGCTTGGCGGTTAAGGCTTTGGGTTACTAATCGGAAGGTCAGGGGTCCAAGCCCCAGCACTGCCAAAGCTACCACTGTTGGGCCCCTTGAGCAAGGCCCTTAACACTCTCTGCTCCAGGGGTGCTGTATCATGGCTGACCCTTTCCTCTGACCCCCAACTTCCTAACATGCTGGGATATGCGAAGAAATTTTTTTTTCCACTGTGCTTTAATGCATGTGTGACCAATAAATACCAATAATGTTCACTGACATCTTCATCACCATCAAATGACGATAGCATTTGATTAGAAACTTGTTCTGCAGTAAATCGCTGAACTATGTCAAGTTTTGTAACATTTCTTTTACGTCTGAGGTAATTATGATTGACAGGTTACATCATCATTGTTTACCAAACATTCCCACCTTGAGGAATAAAAAAGAACTGCACTTATTGAACTGTGAGAGATTCAATACTGTTGCGCAGAAAAATGTATGTACACTATTACATACTTCAGGTCGGTAGCGACCCTACAGACTTTTCACAATAAGTTAATTATAAAACAGATATTATACAACAATTTGATATTTTCTTGTTATATTGCTGTTAATAAATAGATTGAGGAGGTGGAGGTCGAATGTAAAAAAAAAATATGAATGAGGAGCAGGGTACTGAATGACATCCCGGGCTGCTAACGACCCGAGGTATGCGTTTAAGAGTCAACTTTAATTACAACTCTTTCTTTAAATTTAATAGCTGTATTCTTTGAAATGTTAAAGGTAGTCCTAAAAGCTGTTGCCATTTTACTGGTGTTATTGGCATGGTGTTAGGGCTTATCTCTCATGAATGATCTGCATCTGTGGTGAAACAGGACGTGCCATATTCATACAATATGCAAATAAAAGACTGATTATTTCCACATGGCCAAACAGACTCACCGTCTGTGTTCAAATCACTGCTTGTTTTAACATATTTTAACTTGACATTTTTAGGGCTCAGACAAAAATTTGTTCATACATTGTTCCCAGTGCTGTAATCTGCTATTTTTAAGGCTCCTTTCATAAATAATGGCCACTGAGAGGTACACAGACGAACTAGAAAATGAAAGCAAGTGTTTGTACCTGGTATAGCAGGTATGTAGACTCAACTAGCTCAGGTCTTAAAGGGTAAAAGAGCACATCTGGAGCCTGCAGCTGCCAGTTGTACCTTTCCGGCAATGCACCGAAACGCCTCCATATTGCATAGTAGAAGGCATGGAGACAAATGGCGTTTTCCACATCTCCATTTAAAACCTGAAAAGAAAAAAAAATGTAAATGGATTAATTGAGGGTGCATAGAGGATGATTGTGAGAACCATTTTGAATTCCCAAAAATGTACTGAGACATCCTCCAGCTCTACAGACTTGCTGGGTACATGCAAATGAAGATCCTCAGACCACAAATTTGCCAAACCAATAATAAACAAATGACCTGCCTACAGGATATCCAAAGGTTGCCAGATTCCAGTCATAATCACAAACCTGTACTGTAAACCAGTACTGTAAACCAGAACCAAACTGCTCAGTTTGGGAACTCTGAATACTGTTGGTGCTGGTTAGAATGCATCAGCAATTATGGTACAGAAGAAGAGAAGAACAGAAGAAAGAAAAACCACTGTCTCCAGTACTCAGAGTAATTAAAAATTTATGCATTTACCATTTATATGCTTCTGTTCTTCTTTTGGACAGAAAATGAAATGACAATTTTGGGCAAAATATATCACTGAACGTTTTCAGTGAAATTTCAGTGCATCCATAGTATGCTAGGAATGAAAGAGAGAATCAGAGTAACACACCTGTAGGCCAGGAAAAAACGCCTGGAGAGAGTCGATCCAGGTGTTCATGATCTGTCCGTTAAACATGTTCACATTTACATAAAGGGGAGGGTCACCTTCTCCTTCATTACAAGCCTCTCTTCTGTACAAAAAAAAACAAAAACAAAAAACACACAATCTTTTCTTTCTTATTTTTTTTTTTAAGAGCCACTGTTTTAATATAGCTGAATATTTGTCGATGAGTAAACACTTCCAACCAAGTCTAATTCGAAACCTACTGTACCCTGGGGTTAGTACGCTATATTGACAACTATAAACAGAAAATCCAACATCTCACAGATCACAAAGGCTGTTATGATAGAAATGTACAATGTGTGTTTCATCCAAATGTTTTAGTCCATCAGCTTCTATCAGGCAAATATTCTGAGGAAGATGTAATTACATAATCAAAGGCAAGTGTGACAGACAATATCTCGACTTACCAGAGGTGATAGCTAGCTAACAAGTTGTAACGGTAACCAGGAAAGGTTTAACTAGGACGCCTCGTTACCATGACAACCGGATAGGTCCATAACTGCAAACTGCCATAGTAATGGCATAATAAGTCTATAGTACCATTTCAAAAAAGCATGCACCGTTCTTTTCAGTCCTTTCCTTAGCAGTCACTGTTTCCGTAGATATTTATCACATTTTCACCATTTTTTGCTTTTTAAAAATATTGGTATCTCTGGACATTCCATTAGTGTTATTATGAGCAGGTGAACGGAAACCCCACTCACACACACATTGTTAGATTTCCATGTATCTCAGGAATCTCAGATTATGCCTTTCAGATCTTCCGTCATACCTTCCAGCCTGTTCTACTACTACTTACTTCTATTAACTTTTAGTTCTGTGCTGCTAGGAGCTAGAAAGTGTGGTTTTCCTCAGAGCGTTTCAGATCTGGGGAGCCTAAGTGAACACAAACTGACACATGCATGCTCACGGAGACGTCCCCAGATCTGAAACGCTCTGAGGAAGACCACTCTCTCTAGCTCATAGCAGCACAGAACTAAAAGTTAATAGAAGTAAATAGTGGTAGAACAGGCTGGAAGGCATGACGGAAGATCTGAAAGGCATAATCTGAGATACCTGAGATACATGGAAATCCAACACACGTGCACTCACAGACACACACACATATCTCAACATGACAGAAGCACATACACACCCTCTCCTCAGGTGGCTCTGAATGCTCTCATAAGCAGCCATGAACATCTTGTAGTCTTCTTTTTCTCCAAAGAGAATGTAAGACTTCAGCAGGTATTCATAGAAAGAGTCCATGCCTGCACCCAGGCCACTTTGCTTCCCAACCCATTGACCCGTCTGGATGTTCACCACATTCCCTATAATGAAGAGAAGGAAAAAAATGAAACACAGAAACCAAACACATCCTTCCCAGCACCACAAATTATACACACGCCCTCTGTGGCAAGTACATTTTAACCGGTAAACCTACCGTACAGGTGCACTGTAGATATACCATTACAGATTATAGCCCTGTCTGTTGTTATGGACAGTTTGTGCCACCCCTATACCTGTCAATCAGTGGAAAGGGAATATCACGGGACCACCACTGACCAGACATTCTTTATATTCTCAGCACAGCAGTAGTGTACACCTAGTGTAGTTTACAGCTATAAGATGGACCAAAAATGTAGGCGTACAATAACGTGACCAATAAGAATATACAGTGCTTGGGGGCTCTTGAGTGGAACAACAAGTATTCACCCTATCATAGGGAGATCCTGATGATGCCACAGCCATCAGTGACCAAAAATTGGCTGTGCTTTCTAGATGAGAGGGATGGCTTCACCCTCTCCCCTGTCAATCACAGTGACACTAGCCAATGGTGGGCATCCTGAAGCTCATGTATACAGAAGAGGGCAGACAGCATTTTCCTCCAAGTGGGTTGTACTGCCCTGTGATGCTAAGCATGAACACCAGTTTGAAAACATCTGTAGGTTGACGTCACATGTCTTGGAGACAGCACATGTTAGTCTTTGCCATCCCTGGTTCGTAGCAGTCAGTGGAGTTAGCTAGTGTGTGCGAATTGGGCACGACCAAACCAGAGAGGAAAAAAAAACTGAAGACACAGTGCTTAAAAACTCCATGCCCTCGTTCCAGCACTACAGAGAGATCTATAATTAATATTTTTGGCACAAATTAGTACACAAATGCTTAAAAGTCAATCTGCCTTTTTGATCACAGCATTTGTCAGAAAACTATTTCAAGGTCCATTCTGTCTTGTCCTACTTTCTACAACAAAAATATGAAAGCTTCACTGAAAACAATGCTGTTTATTGTGAATTCTGAAAACGGTATAACCTGCACTTGGCCTTACCCAGCAGCCCTGTTTGGTTGCTCCTCAGGTTCCAGAGAGCTCGGACAGCCCTCCTTGCCACCCACTCAAACGTGGAGTCGCCAAGCAGACGGCTTAGGATGCCAAACTCAACTAGAAGAGAGCCTGCGCCTGCTGTGCATGTCTCGTTTATGCTGTCAGGAGGCACGCCGCTTTTCAGATTCACCTGTCCATGCAACATGTTTCAAATCGTTTTGCATTAATAGGATTAGTACATCATTCACAAAATAGTAATATAACGTTTGCTAAATTAGTATAATATTACTGTGAACATTGAACTGAATGCTCATAAATGATCCAGTCTGCACACTACTAAGAATAATAGCCAAACAAGGGGAAGAGGAATGAAAAAAAAAAAGATGACCATCAAACAAAATACGGAAATATCTCTAAAGCACACGCACATAAATTGTGTTAACAATACAGACGCTAACTGTTATACATAAACTAATGAGAGATGTTTATATGAACCGAGGTCTAACCCTGGGGTATGGGATGCCAGTGCTGGTGTTCTCGAAGGCAGGTAGCAGCCGCACAGCCAGGTCATGGGCGAGATGTAGCAGCTCGTTATCATAATCTTCCAGCCCCACGTCTCCGAACGGGTGCCAGGGATCGGTCAGAAGAATGTGAGCCGAGATTAGACTGCCCAGAATTCTGAGGGAGAAATTGAAGACCTTCAAATTTGAACCTTATAATAAAAGCAGTGATTTTTGAGGTGATATCAGTCCTTGGTGTAACAAAAGTGTAACTAGGGATGTCACGAGAACCGATACTTCGGTACCAACATTCTTAAAATGTGACGGTACTTGTTTTTCTGCAGTAGCATTAGGACCGTTTATAACGAAAGTACTGGAAGTACAGAGGTTCTGGTCCTGAAGGGGGCAGCAAATATGCGCAAGTGTTTTAGTCGGTCCACAAGTGGTGAAGAAGAAGAGGAACACCTACAAGCACACGGGAAAAACTACAGAAGTTTAGCTTAGCTTAACAAGTTTAGCTCCGCCCCCACTCGTTGAGAGGAAAAGCTAGTATCGGTTTCCGGTGTGCAACTTATGCGATCGTTCATTTCAAACAAAGCGAGGAAACACATACACACAGTCACATACACATTCACACACCACGGACACGTTAGACATGCCAATCAGCCTACCATGCATGTCTTTGGACTGGGGGAGGAAACCGGAGTACCCGGAGGAAACCCCCGCAGCACGGGGAGAACATGCAAACTCCGCACACACAGGGCCACGGTGGGAATCGAACCCCCGAACCCGGAGGCATGAGGCGAACGTGCTAACCACTAAGCCTCCGTGCGCCCTTCATGCTAGTGCCAAAAAACAAACACACACACACACACAAAAAAAAAACAAAAAAAATCACACTCACACACACACACACACACACACACATCTGCAGGCAGAACAGAACAACCCTCCCTGCCACCCACTCAAACGTGAGTAAGAGCTCACACCTAGTAAAGCAGTTCATTTAAACTATGTACAAACCCGACTAGCAGTTGTTCATACAGTTGGAATAGAGGGCTTTTCCCACAGCCTGCTCTCAATATCTGGGTGAGAATATTAGAAGACCGGAAAACACAAACCATTTTTGAAACCACAGCTCAAAATTATTACTTACAAATAAAATAAATGAGTGCAGCTGTGAGAACCTATGCAACGGCAAATAAGTTTGCCACCTTTTCAATGAAGTGACATGGTCTGAGCAAAACTGGCTGAATAAATCCAATGAAATGATTTACAAATCACTGAACGCTTTGAAACTTTTTAATCGAATATGAAAAATGGGTGAATATAAGAACGTTAGTGTAGATGACTGGCTCTTCCTTCATGTATAAAAATTACATCGTTTGCGTCACTGGACTCGTCAGGGATCATTACAACACACAGACACACCACAAAAGTGAGATTATTTTAAAAGCCGATAAAATTCTTGAGAGTAGAAAATTATGGCTCATTCTGTCTGATTGATAACAGAACGGTGTAACCTTCGGTTTAACCAGGGACTTCCTCCTACCTTCTAGGCATAACCACAAACTCACACCGGATGTATTGCACAAGTGCTATTGTTAGTTCGGGCCTGATGTGTCTGTGCATTCAAGCCACAACGCACATGCTCCACACTCGCTACTGGCATGACGGAGTGCTTCTTTTCTATTCAGGAAATCTAACGCCAAAATGTACAACCGGGTCAGTGAAGCACGGAGACAGATCGTAATGACAATAGAGCGCAATAAAAACATGACATGAGACACTGCATAAACAGCTTATTTTTCTGTCTACCCATGAGTACCATTACAGTACAGGCAGTTTTCTATTAACTACGGGTTGCACAATCATGATACTTTTCTAGATTATGATTTTAAATACAGCTCATAGCAAACTGTGATTGTGGGATTTCTGTGGCGTTCACAATTCACTTAAACACACAAGCCGGGGGGGGGGAACCTTAGACATGGTGCAAAACAAGTGCAGAGTGATGCACTGATTCGAGTTTGGTGCGCCTCGGATGAAGCTGATCTGGATTGAGGTACTTGTTAAAATGGCACACTAACTAGCCTGTGTGACACTTACTTCACACAAGTTGGGAAAATAAAAAGCTCATGAAGTATGAAATCGCCTTACGACTCTGAGCAATGCATCACGTTCTGTGTAGTCTCTTTTGCTCTTCAGCAGATAAAATAAAAGTAAACAGCGAATCACCTGATGTTGGCCTCAAACACTTGCACTGTGGAATCCTTGTCAAAGCTCACAGTGTCAATAACCAGCTTGACAGCGCGATGAAACTCTGACACATTCCCAAGCACCTGTAGAAAGAGCATAAGCACAAACTTAAGTACAACTTTATATTAAAAGCATGAGAGAAATGTAGCATCGTTTTAGACATAATAACGCTTCATTAATCGTGTTCCAGCTCAAACTTTTGTGAAGCGTTCAAAATACACACTTCAGAGTGTTGATACTATGAAGAAAATTCTTGAGAGGTAAGATGGGTCAAAATGATAAATTGTAGTACACAGATCTACAGAACTTTAATAAGGATATCAGTTAAAGCCCATGAATATTAATCAAAATAAAAATAAAAAAAAAATCACTTTGTTTCATAACCTGAACTTACCAACAGTGTATCAAGAGTGTCAATTAGTGTCAGGGAGTAGTTGCCAAGGACGTCATTGATGTTGATGTTTGACCTAAAATGAAAGCAGTGGGCATAAATGAAAGCAGTCTAGTCCAAGACGATGAATCATGTGATTGGTTGAATGTCAAGTGTTTTCCTAGATCGAGCGTTAACATGGCAGGGAAAGAGAGGAGTTCTGCAGATCAAACACAATGTCGTCTAGATGCATCATGTAAAGAAAGCATTAAAAAGTCAACTTCCTGCAAATGATGTTAATAAGAACAATAAAGGGTGCCTGTAATCTCGTTTTGCAAAGCTCCAGGGCATGTCACGCACTGCATAGTTTAGTGTGTTCTCTGCTCGAACACTTGAGTCCAGATCAGTCTGAGAACGCCTCGTTTGATCTTCAGTCTGACACAGAACCAGGGCTGGTTAGCTAGTCATGAGCAATAATCAGGTGCGGTAAGCTATAGAGAATGGCGTTTCATCAGGAATACTGTGGGGTTTAATCCCAGATGAGCTGAGGCACAAGTAAGAGCAGGGAAAACACAAACATGTAAACAATAAAAGAACTCGGTAACAGTGTCTTACCTTAAAGAGTTACACTGAAACTGAGATGTGTGATACAAAACAGGCAACAGTGCCATGAACGGTAGGGAAAAAAAAAAGGTTATGGAAAATGTCTTTGTGGTTAATCTCACGCTAGAAAAATATAAAAAACCATTACAAAATGAAAAAGAAAGATATCTAAAACAAAAATAGTCCTTTTTTTTTTTTTAACAAATCCACACGTCACAATTATTGGGCTAGAACAGGGGTGTTCAAAGTCCGCCAACTTTCCTGAATTCTTGAAAGAGTCCTTAATTAAAGTGAATTTGCAACCAAGTATTAAAAATGACAAATTAGGGTGTTTTCACACCTAGTTCGTTTGAGACTTCCAAACACTCTTGGAGAGGTTCAGCGTGCAAATCAAGTGATCTCAGAGAACCAAGTGACCACCTCCGGAGGTGGTCTGAGTACAGTTCGTTTGTGGTTCGATTTCTTCGTGATATGTGAAAGCAACGAGGTCCCGGTCCGCTTTGCGTTTCGTTTCGACATGTGGACCTGGAGGCTTGCCATACCTGCAGCCATGTTCCATCACTGCTGAAAACAACACAGAACTTTTCACTGTGTCAGGTCACGGGGTCGTGTGGTCTCAGGAAATTTGGATATTTGGAAAGAGGATTGCATTAAACACCAACTATCCTCAACACATAAGAACATAAAAGTGTTTCTTTTGTTTTCTCAAAAAAATGAAGGAAAGACATTATAACGGAACTGCGCTACAATGCCGGGTAAAAGTTAAAAAAAACTATAATAATTATGGCAGAAGTACATGAACACCCGTGACAAAACGCGTCGAAGTGGTGAGTCCGCTGAAATGAAAGACTCCTGTCCCTTCTATGACGTCTTGGATGAAATTTCGGGTGCAAGCTGGAGTCTGAGTTCTTATGACGTCTTGGTGTGAACAAGAAAGGGTCTTGAGATTGCTTCATTGCTGAAGAGGACCAAAAAAAAAGAACCGGATTCTCCTATATCGCGAACACCAAAAGAACTGAGGTCACGTTCGGCTGCTTCACTTTAAGTGAACTGGGTTTGGTTCTTTTAAAACGAACTACATGTGAAAACCCCCTTAATTTATGATGTTATGTTAGTCTGTTCAATTGGGCACGGTGGCTTAGTGATTAGCATGTTTATCTTACATCTCCAGGGTCGGGGGTTCAATTCCCGCCTCTGCCCTGTGTGTGCAGAGTTTGCATGTTCTCCCCGTGCTTCGGGGGGTTTCCTCTAGGGAACCCAAGTTTCCTGCCCCAGTCCAAACACACGTGTTGTAGTCTGACTAGCATCTCTAAACAGTCCATAGTGTGCGAGTTTGGGTGCGATTGTGCCCTGCGCTGCGTTTCTACCCTGTCCTGGGTGTCCCCCACCTTGTCCCCTGAGATCGGCTCCAGGCTCCCTGCAACCCTGTGTAGGATAAGCTACTTTGTTCAATTACTTTTGGTCCCTGTAATAGGGTGAACCACATATAAAAAGTGCTGCCTCAATTTGGATGTGAATACTCTCAAATGATTATATGACAACCCTGGCCTAGAACGTTCACCTGAGTGTTCAGGAACTTTTAAGCAGTCAAATCTACAATTAGATGCCACCTCTATGCCAAACGACTATCTAGAAGATGTGCCGGAAGAACGCTGCATGTTTCACCTAACCACAAATGCATGCACCTGGAGTTTGCTTGAACCTACTGAAAGGATGTATGTACAATACAGAAGTGAACTCAAGCCTCTAGTAACCGTTACGCACGGTTGGTGAAACTGTGCTGATGTTTTTCTGCAAAAGGCACTGGGAACCATCTTAGTATACTTAGCATCATGGACTCCAGGAGATTTTAGATCTCCTGAAAATCTGTCAGTCTGTGCTAAGGCATTACAACCAGGGTCTTGGTTGAATTGAATCTTCCAGAAGGACAATGATTCAAACAAAAGATTTGCATACGGACAGTAGGGACATGTCCGTCCCAATATTTTGGGAGGGCAGAATTTGGAGAATTTAGAATCTTTTAGTCTTTCATCTGTTGCTTTATATAAATTGTATTTAAATGTAAATACAGATCTTAACGTAAATATATATGTTATATTTTAATAAACCATTTGGTTGTCAACATTAAACAGTCCTTTATTTTTTTTTCACGGGGTTGTCCCTACTGATATTGAGACCAAACCTACACCCTTGGATTCAAAACACACATTAAAATGGTTCTCTGTTGTAGTGTAAACGTGCAGGGTGAGCCGAGGAGAGAACTGGGACCCCAGAGATATGTAGTAGGACGTGGTGTCAGATTTCTTGCTCTGTATTCTCCAATCTCATTCGGCATTACAGAAAATTCCGTTCTGCACCAAGTATTAAATGAAGGGTATGTGATATGTATGCTTCTTTAATTAAAGATGTCATTTTCGATAAGGGTTTTGTTTCATAAGTATAAAGTTGCATCACTTAAAGGGGAGATTTCACTCACAGTTTACTATGAGATTAACCACAAAGACATCTCCCTTACTCCCATAACCTTTTCCCAGCCATCTTTACCAAGGCCTGCCTGTATATCATGGCTTTTATGGGGAATGTGGAGGGCTGGAAAGCAGTGCCTGACATGTGTTATCCACACAGGGGTTGGGGTATGTCAACTTACGGGTTTAGGACATCTGGACCTCTGCCCTCACAGTCGATAGGATTAAGCTCGTCTTCAGGAAAGGCGTATTTCATGTAGTTGTCATAACCGAAGTAGAACATGTCCCTGGCCATTTCCTTCATTTGAATCTTGAGGGCGTCAGGAAAAGAGCCATACTTCCTATCGTACTCGTCTCTGCTGGCCTTAAAGAAGCTCAGGTATGCTTTCTTAGGTGTGTTCTCGCTGATCTTTGAGCAGGTTCCTACTGGATGTTCTCTGTTTTCGTACACACGCTGCGACCAGCTATTGGTCGTCTGCTCTCCATCTGTCGGAGGCTCTGTGTGTTTGTGCAGGTTGAAGCTGAACTGGAGCGGGAAGTGAAAGCCCCAGCTAGGTCCGAGTCCAAAAGCGAGCCACAGGATGCAGTTCAGGGCCACCCGTAGTACAAGAAGACCCACTACTATTGACCTCCATTGCATCTTTGCTTGACGGTGGCCGTCAGAGTCATAATTCACGTCGACGGTGTTTATTTTTCGACATTCCGAAGCGTAACCTCGTTTTATTTATTTAGCCTTTAAGCTTTTCAAACGCACAGTCACAGTTCCTGTCAACAAACCCAGCCTTCCTCGGTTGTCAGAGCTGATTGGTGCGCCGCCTCTGTCGTCACGAGGGACGTCGGTGATTGGCCGGTGTGAGTGTCAATCAAATGAGAACAAGCTGCATGGGTGTCGTGGCGTTGCTCAGTTTTCTATGGAAAGCCAAATGGGTCATTACATAAATTTAAAAACGCCGTTTTCTAATCTCAATGAGACTTTTCCTGGTTAAATAAAGGTTAAAAAAAAAGAAAGAAAATAAAAACTACAAGACACATACGGACAACAGTGGTTATAAATAAATATATTTTAATTGTTTGATCAAAAGTATTGCTAGGGACAATTCAGTAGCTGCTGGATATTGGATAGGATCGTGTGCGTCCTTATGGACATTTTTGTCTTTGTTTATCATTTTGTCCGTGTTAATGCAAACAGCATAAATGTTGCAAAAGGTGTGTATTTTTACTGGAATTTTAATATTTCATTTGCATTCATAAATCTTTTTTTAAACTAGGTAAACAAAATAGTTCCACTCAGGACCTTAGGGACAAAAATGTCCCTATTGAAACCCATTCAAACTGCAATATTTAACCCCCGTGACGTTTAAGCATAAAATCATGCATTCTTTGTTAATAGGCTTTTATTTTGTTGACAAGGTTTCAAAACATTGTATAACATTGTAAAGGACAATATTCTGAAATGTGTATTATTTTCTCAGGTTTAGCCTCTAGGGAAAATACATGCTTTTCCTTTTTTTCTGATTCTGCTGTATTATAGAGCAGTGGTTCCCAAACTTCTCCAGGGCAAGGCCCCCCAAATGGTATGAACATTTGACCGAGGCCCCCCTTTTGCAAGATGTCTTTAAAACACATTAAAAATACAGACATCTGAATACACCAGCCCCCCCTTTTTATTATTAATAATTACATCTTACATCTTTACATTACATTACATTATGAATTTATTGTGTGTGTGTGTGTGGTTGTCTGAGATTGAGAAATAGAAATCATACTAGTGGGAGGGATGGGCTTGGTGGCTCCGACCAAATTGTTGAGGCCCTCCGGGCGCCCCTTGGTGGCCGCCACTTTGAAAAACACTGTAAAAAGCACTGCAGACCAACTGAATAAATGATGCAGTTATAATTATGTGGGTGTGTTGTGTGGATATCAGAGTTGTGGTATGTATGTGTGTACTGAAAACTTTGTGTGTGTGAACAGTTTGAAAGAAAGAAATTATATTGTACTGGAAATCACAAATAACACCCCATGTAGACTATATGAGTCAAAGAAGGTTATTTTGAATATTGTCGCATTATGTAAAGAAACCAGTGTTTAAAGGATTAAAATTCTGAAAATGAATGAATGTTATGTTCAGAACTGATGCTTTAAAAAAAAAAAAAGGAGGTGGGACCAATTAATATATAATATTCCTATGACAGTTTTTGGACATGGACATTTTTGTCCGCTATGGACCTATGTGTAACTTTTTTTAATTGACGCACAATGATTAACACCTAGCAGCGATTAGAAAACGGCGTTTTTAATCTTAAAATGGCATAACATTTTGGACCAGAGAGAACGACACAACAGGCTCAACGTCTTACGAGATTACACGAGAATGTGAGACTGGGACCAAAATGTATGCTTGAAATATACTCAACCAAAAGTTTGAACTCTACTCCAGATATTTTGGTTAAAGAACTGAAAAATATATATACCAGCAGAATTATTGAGTCCTCCGACATCTTTTTGCCATGGGCTTGAACCTGCTGTATTAAAAAATGAAAAAACTTTTTTGAAAAGATATATAAAGTTAATTTCAGGCTCCAACAGGCCCAGGAAGTAGCTTTGGTGCCTCACAGCTCCAGGGTTCAATTTTGAGCTCACAATGTTCTCCACTTGTCCATGATTTCCCTCTGAGTACCTTTTAAAAACATGCTGAATAAACATGCTGAAAAGTATAAAAAATAAAAGTAACTTCTTAATATGTTGTATTTAAATTTACAACAGGGTGCACGGTGGCTTAGTGGTTAGCACGTTCGCCTCACACCTCCAGGTTCGGGGGTTTTATTCCCACCGTGGCCCTGTGTGTGCGGAGTTTGCATGTTCTCCCCATGCTGCGGGGGTTTCCTCCGGATACTCCGGTTTCCTCCCCCAGTCCAAAGACATGCATGGTAGGCTGATTGGTGTGTCCAAAGTGTCCATAGTGTATGAATGGGTGTGTGAGTGTGTATGTGATTGTGCCCTGTGATGGATAGGCTCCCTGTCCAGGGTGGACCCTGCCTTGTGCCCCATGCTCCCTGGGATAGGCTCCAGGTTCCCCCGTGACCCTGAAAAGGATAAAGCGGTATAGAAGATGGATGAATTAAAGTAAACAATGCCAAAAAATTAAGCAAATGGAGGGCAAGCAGAATATTGAGATAGATTTCAGTTTAATGTTGTATTACTAGTTTATTATTGGTAACACCGTGTTAAGATTCACAAACAGTTATTCACAACATGTATGTAACACCTACAATTTAATATAAGAATGTGTAGGCCGAATAAAACATAAATAACTGTTATGTATAATAAAATGTTATGTATAATTAATTTTGCTGAATAACTGCTTCATTGACAATTTACAGTGCTGTACAAAAGTCAGAGACCACTATTTTATTATTCATTCAAATGACCTTCAGTATTTATTGTTCATTATTTGGTGGCAAACAATAATGATGGGAAAATGTACAATACATTAATTCTATTTTCTGTCAAAAATAGATGCAGTACTTATTTCAATTCAATTAGATTTTTATTTATATAGCACTTTTAACAATGGACATTTTCACAAAGCAACTTGACAGAAATCCAGATATGGATTTAGATTTAGATCCCTAATGAGCAAGCCAGAGCCGACAGTGGCAAGGAAAAACTCCTTGAGATGACATGAGGAAGAAATATGAGGAAGAATCAGGCTCAAAAGGGAACCCATCCCTTTCTGGGTGACATCAGATAGTGAAATTACGAATCATTACTCATCTGCAAATGCATACCACAGAGTCAAGCAATTCGTTTAGCTTTAAGTCTATAATGTCCAAGTGAAGCTATCTACTGAATAATGAATGAGATTTGAGCGTAAAGTATTTTCAATAAGTGCAATCTTCAGGCAATCCACAATAACAACGAGTGATGCTAAGATGAAGACGGCTCTGTAAGAAAAAATGAAGAGGATGTCGAAGATGTCAAAAAAGAATAACTTTATTTACCGCATGGCAGTGACAAAGTACATGAAGCACTTCGGGTTCGTCAAAGTGAACCCCGAACAACATCAGCACAGATATTTTATACTGTGTTCCAAACCAGGTTTTCTGTATGTCATGTAAATTAAGTTTCATTCTAAATATAAATTTAGGATAGCATTTCATGTGATCACTTTTTGTCCTCACATTACGGATGTTGTTACAGGTGTGACCCCCAAATTGTGAGGTGATAGGGTTTATCAGGGATGGTTCTTGCCCACTCAAAGGGTCACGTAGACCTTTGTTCAGGAATGGTTCTTGATGTCCTGCTGCCACTCCCATGCTACAACTGTGTGAATGTCACCTTCTGTGGTATTATACACATATTGCTGAGATTGAAGTGAATCATCCCTTTGATAATTCTGCCTCTTTGGGGAACAAGCTTATCCTAACACATTTGGGGTGGAATCTGCTGAAAGGCAGTCTGTAATTTCTTACAGCTCCAAGCAGAGGTAGAGCATCAGGATGGATCCGGCAGCCAGATGTCTCATCAGGCAGTTATTTATGTAGGTCAATATTAAAGTGATTGTTGGAGTATTTCAAGTGGTTGCAAGAATACACTCATGACTGTGTCGCTTAGCCACACTTGAACGTCATCATTAAGTTTGCTGATGACACCACAGTCATAGGCCTCATCACCAGAAATGATGAAACTGTCTACAGGGAGGAAGTAGCCTTCCTTACCACATGGTGTGCTGACAATAACCTCTCCGTTAATATCTGCAAAAATATGGAAATCATTGTTGATTTCAGAAGAAGGAGGGCCCTATGCATATGGGGCGCTGCAGTGGAAAGAGTGGGCCGTTTCAAATTCCTAGGAGTACACATCACAGAACAGCTCACTTGGTTAGTCCACACCTCACATCTCATAAGAAAACCCAATAACACCTCGACTTTTCTACAGAGACTGAAAAAAGTCGATCTGTCTCCTTGGCAGATGCACGGTGGAGAGCATACTGGTGCATATTGGTATGGTATGGCAGCTCTAGAGTCAACGCCTTGGAGCAAGTAGCAGAAACTGCTTGGGTCATAACCGGAGCCACTCTGCCTCCAGTGTGAGACATGTACAGCAAAAGTTGTCCACACACACCCCAACCTGCTTGACTCTGTGGGCCTCCAGTGTGAGACATGTACAGCAAAAGTTGTCCACACACACCCCAACCTGTTTGACCTTCTACTATCTGGAAAGCGATTATGCAGCAAACAGGCCAGGTCCATGAGATTAAGAAATTGCTTCTTTCCATAGGCAGTCAAGCTACTCAAACCACACACTGTGAACAACATTCCCTACTCTTCCCCCTTGGCAAAGCCACTTCCACACTGTCCAATTTGAACTGATTCTTTGAAACAGAAATATTGCATCTGCACTGTTATACAACTAAGGGCGCATGTTCGCCTCACATCTCCAGGGTCGGGGGTTCGATTCCCACCGTGGCCCTGTGTTTGCGGAGTTTGCATGTTCTCCGGGGGTTTCCTCCGGGTACTCCGGTTTCCTCCCCCAGTCCAAAGACATACATGGTAGGCTGATTGGTGTGTCTAAAGTGTCCGTAGTGTATGAATGGGTGTGTGAATGTGTATGTGATTGTGCCCTGCGATGTATTGGCACCCTGTCCAGGGTGTACCCGCCTTGTGCCCCATGCTCCCTGGGATAGGCTCCAGGTTTCCCCGTGACCCTGAAAAGGATAAGCGGTATAGAAGATGGATGGATGTTATACAACTATGTACTTTGTTTATGTTTGGCATGGCTACTTTAATCTCTTCGAATACATATATACTGCACTTTACATACCTGAACACTGTCAATGACAATCAGATTCCAGCAACCCCAGACTAGACCTGCACACTGCACTTAAACTGTTTCTTGTACTGCGTTAACGGTTAAAAACTGTAAATAAAATACAATTTTAAAAACCCAACTCTCTTACAGTGTTCCTTTATGTACTATGTGCTATATATTTACACCTGAGGATAGCTAAATCCCATTTCATTATACTGTAATACTATATACCCCTGGTATATTGCCCCCTCAGTAAGTACTGGAATGCAAGGCCAATTCTATTGTTTTTGCTATACACTGAAGACATTTGTGTACAAGTTCAAAAGATGAATACGAGACGACAGATCAGAATTTCAGCTCCCCCCTCCCCCGATATTTACATCTAGATGTGTTATACAACTTAGTACACGCCACCCAATTTTTAGGTGAGCAAAAGTACTGGAACGGATAGTATTAAAGTTAATAACACTTAATACTTGGTGGCATATCACTTGCTTGCAATAACTGCGTCAAGCCGGTGACCCACTGATATCACCAAACTGTTGCATTCTTCTTTTGTGATGTTTTTCCAGGCTATTTTGAGGGGTTTCACCCTTCACTGTACTCTACAGGAGGTGAAACCCAAATGTCTTGAGTATATAGCAAAAACAAAAGAATTGGCCTTACCGTTCTTTCCTGCTGATACTTTCAGAGGGGACTGTATGTCACCATCCCAGGAAATTTCCAAGATTTCTTGAAGAATATGCAGAACTACTATCTATGATCTTGACAAATCTCAATTATATATTACTCACTGGAGAGTAATATTTAGGATTTTCCTGCTACCAGTGATTTTGAGGCTACTGAGCTCTTTCGATCTTATACAGCATGCGACAAGCTCTACACACAAACATGGTCATACATTCATACAGTGCCATACAGTCATAAAAGCTAGATAGATCACATTGTTTAGACATTAAGGTAGCAAACACTGCTGTGTCTTCTTCGGGATGTCCATGTCGACCGGTGATAAGAGAGATGAGCCAATAATTACCAAGTGCTATTTAACTGATGATTCCGTTGCAAGTTTGTCTGATCTCATATCCTCGCGTCCATCTCGTACAGACTCCTCTTGTCGTAGCCTAATTGAAAATTTTGTGTCAAGACTCAATGAATGCATCAATACCATTACCCCATTAAACACCAAGAGTCATGTCTTGACATTCTAAAGCCCCATGGAGAAACTCAGGCACCATTTTAGAACTTATAAAAGACTCCAGGAAAGCAGAAAGAAAATGGAGGCACACTGAGCTTACAGTCCAATATGATACTGAGGCGATCGTGGGTGCAGACACACAGAAAACGTTGTTTCAAGTTGAAGACTGGAAAAAGACACGCAGGCCAGTGTAGTGTCCACTAAAGCTTCTCACTCTTTAAAAGTCCTTTTGAATTTAAGCTTACAGTTTGCAGTAATTTAATGTTTCTGATTAATTTTATTTATTTACAGTATTGTTTTTTTATTGTCATATTGCTTGATTTTACATTTCTTCCCCATGATCCAAGTAAGATCCTCCATCTTCTAGTTGGAACAAATCAAAGTTTCCTATTCACCTTCTTTGCCCTAATGTCGTACTTCAGGCATAGCATAAGAAGACATTTTAGAATTCAGGTGCAGAAAATGATGGACCAGTTTGGTTCTCCCATTGCTAGCCACGAGACCTGTGCCCCAATGAGCTGCGTACTGCAAAATAAACTGGGAGAGACTAATCATTTGATTACTCACAACCATGCACATAGGCCTGACATAGGCCAACAATCTGAATAAGAATACACTGAATTTTCTTATGTTCTTAAACCATTTTCTGTGGCGTGTCTATTATTGTTTCTTACAAGCGCTACATCAATTCTGTTAAGAATTTCTGGAGTATTTAATGGGCTGCGCAGGTATTTGGACCGCACTGTGCGGTTCTTCAGCATAGCTCAGTTTGAACCAGCTTTTGAGTTGTTTGGCGTCCCATAGGTTACTGAAGATAAATGAATGGTTGAATGATTTAAAGTATTGACACACTTGGTTGATTTTGAGCTTAGACAGCCATTAAGTGAATGTTTAGTAACTTACACGCTACGAGAGAAAAGTCACATGCGTTTTAACATCAAATGAGATGCCTGGTTTCTTTTCAAAATCGTTTATTGGAATTTCATGTAGTACTTTAGTACTTGTGCCCATCAAGTCACCACCTGATAACCTCCAGAAGAAATCATACTTTCATAAGCAGATTTTACGCAACGAGAAAGCAACACACTCGGCAAGTATACTGATAGTCCTGGGCTCACATTTGTTACAGAGCCATGGCAAGCCGTGCCGTTTGGTGAAGAAGCACTATAAACAGTATGGAAAATTTTGTACCCATCTCATGTGACTTTTTTTTTATTAACTTGTATTTTGATATTCAACATTTGAACGTCTTAAGAGTTATGCGAGACCCTTCGTCAACGTGTCTTAAGAGACTATTAAAATTTAAACAACCTCCAAGAAACACATCTTTAACTGTATAAATTTTGTTCTCCAAGTAGAGGGACATTTAATTTAATGGGACATTTAATTAATTTACAAAATATGCTTTTCTTTCAGATGTCAAGAATTATTTATTGGTTCATATTTACAAAAGTGCATTGATAGTGAGGGCTTCAAATATTTTTCCTTTCTTTACTGAGATCAAAGCAAAAATGTTGTTCATAATGGTACAATAATCTACCTTAAAAGCATGCATATTTTATTCATTTAATTTCTTAATAGGTGAACGGGTTCCAGGTAGACACACCTGGCATACTGTTCCGCTTCAGAGAGAAGTCTGCTGCACAAGGCACTTTGAACTTCGCCGCCTCTCCCTCCCAGCATACCAACAGCAAGACATCACTGAGTTTAAGGAACGACTACACCTAACCCTTCCATACATTCACTTAAATAGATTTCTGTTCAACATAGTAAAAATATTTACGTGATCAATATTTGTACATACTTGTCAAGATATTTTGCTGACTTATCGAATCGCTCCTCAGATAAATATTACAAACTGCTTTCTCAGGAGAAACGTTTTGGCCAAAAGAAGAGAGAGCGAAACAGAGAGAGGCAACAGTCATACGTAATTACATTCTCACATGAACAAGGCCTGGTATACTTTAGGTGGGGGCGGGGGGGGGGGGGACAGAAATGTCTTCATTCTCCCATGATTTGAAAATAGGACTGATTGGAGGTTAAGACCCTCAAGAAAGTGAAGCTAGTTTGTAGAAGCTGCTGAGCTTTTGTTTAAGCAGGTGGGAGATCTTCTCAAAGGAGGAGGAGGTGTTGGCTGGAAACTGCAGGCTTACATCATTTAGCGACAGGTTCAGAAGACTGGCTCTTGGTTATGATGGGTGTGACAGGGACATCAGCAGTGGTGGAAATAGTGTGATGGGACGACTGTACAGTTTCACAGAGTAAGCAGGATGGGGCGTGAGAAGAACATGTCAGCACATGTATCTGAAACATGGCTTTCAACTTCTCCGTGTTTTCGAATGCTGGATGAGCCACTGCAGTGTGATGTCTAGGAGGAACGACAGAAAGAACAGTTACAACAGAGGAAGACACATACAGGCTAAGAAGCCAACAAGTTACAATGAACATGCTAGCAAACATGCTACAAAAGTAACTGCATTTTCAATTATATAAATGCCATTCAGACACATGCCTACTTCATTTTATGCCAAAATTTCAACTTTAATATCACACCAATATGCGCTTGTTGAACATCCCCATTCCAGATTAGTGTTCAGTAAGGTTGAGGTCAGGGCTCTGTGCAAGCCACTCAAGTTCTTCCACTCCAACCTTGGCAACCATGTCTTCATAGAGGTTGGTTTGTGCACAGGAGCATTGTCATGCTGGTACATGTTTGGGCTTCTTAGATCCAGTGAAGAGAAATCTTAATGCTACAGCACACAAAGACATTCTATACAATTTTGTACTTCCACCTTTGAGGCAACAGTTTGGGGGAAGAACCACATATAGGTGTGATGGTCAGGCATCCATATAGTGTACAATAATAACTTATGCAATAAGAGAAACTGAGATGGCCATCAGAAAACACTGATTTTATGTTCCATGTTGATTTGGATGTTTGGATTAATTCTCTTGCTGACAGATCCATCTCTGGCCAAGCATTAACCTCCTGACAGTGGCTACCAGGTTTAGGGCAGCAGTATCCTAGTATCTAGCAGGTATCATGATGCCATCTTTACAAAATCCCCTGAACCAATACCTGCAAAAAGGCCCTAAAGCATGAATAATCCACCACTGTTTCATACAACTACAGTTATATGAGGGCTTCTTCTTCTATGAAGTCAGTTTATTTCCCAAACATACTAATGGCGTGCACTGCCAAAATTCTATTCTGGTCTGACCACAACACATGATTTCACTTGAGGGCTGGTGATGTTTAGGAGCTGTATTTTGTCATATATACATATACATATATATACACATATACATATATATACACATATACATATACATATATATATATACACATATACATATACATATATATACACATATATATATATATATATATACACACACACACACACACACACACACATATACACACACACACATACATGTACACACACAGTATCTCACAAAAGTGAGTACACCCCTCACATTTTTGTAAATATTTGATTATACCTTTTCATGTGACAACACTGAAGAAATGAGGGGACAGCAAATTTACACTGTTACACAAGCTCTACACTCACTACTTTACATTATAGCAAAGTGTCATTTCTTCAGTGTTGTCACATGAAAAGATATAATCAAATATTTACAAAAATGTGAGGGGTGTGCTCACTTTTGTGAGATACTGTGTGTATGTATGTATGTATGTATATGTGTGTATATATATATATACACACACACACACACACACACACACACACACACACACACACACATACATATATACATACATACATACAGTATCTGTAAAAGTGAGACATTTTTGTGTTTTAGGTTGTATTGTCAAGGTGACATTTATTTATTTTTTTACATAAATAATACATCCCGAGCACAGGAGCACCATCTTACCAATGTTGTCTTTCTCTTTGCACGAAATGGAGTAGCAGCAGATCTCCCGGTCTTGAATAGCAGCCAAGTTCCTGAAGCAAAAAAAAAGGAAAATTACATTCAGTACCGGTAATGTAAGTTCCTTTGCTTGAATTTCTAGAGCATGCAGCTTACTGAGACTGGTATTTTGCTTAGCATCACATCGGTGATGCTATTGTCTACATATAAGACTGTCCATAAAAAGAGTCACACAGTTCTGAGGTAAATTGGTCTCTAAATGTATTTTCTTGTTCATTCTATAGATTGTGACCTGTGTACATATTTGCTAAATAAATAATATAAACACAAATAGTACCCCAGTGATTGTGAATCAAATATTGCTCGTGACTTTCTGAAATTTTCCAACCAAAATCCATAGATAAACCCTAATGACCTTACAGAATCACATCCAGAGAGTTCCAGCTATGCATGCCACAAATTTCCTCTATCACCATAGTGGCCACTGTGTTTTGTCTTAAACATTGATTATGTACATCAAGATAAACCTAAAGAACAATCCAAACTTGCCCAACGTTATTAATTCTTTGTTAAATGGCTGCCTGTGTTTCCTATGAAAATGTTTTTAAGGACAGAACATAGGCCAGTTTTACTGAAGAACTGAGGGAAACACTGCCGTGCCACCGTCTTCTTCTGTCTTTTTGATACAGCAGGCTGGAAACCTAGCAGAGTTCAATATTGCATGCAGCCTATAGATGGCAGTACTTCCTTTGAAAATACAAGACTTTGATTATGTGATCAGAGATATGCAGAAGATGTACACAGTGGCTGAAGTCACCTCAGTCTGCATCTTGGTGACATGATCTGGCTGACATCATTCTCACCAATACTTAAATGTCAATGACAAAAGGATGCCTTTTTTTTGTAAAGGTAAACATGTGAAACCTATGAAGCGTGCATTTATTTTCTGCCTTAAATGAAGGAATCTAGAACTGAGTCCCCTAATAAGCATAAATGCAAGGCTCAAATACACAGTTTTATAAGTAATGCATTTACAGTTGTGAGAATGAGCAAAACGTCAGCATTTCTAAAGAAACTATTATAAAAATACAAAATACACATTTATATACAGTCAATGGTCACTGTATTTGATACACCGAGCTTATACCCATTTTCATTTTCAGGTGCGTCTTCCATATAACTGCACTTTGTAAGAATAATTAGTGATTGTAGCTCCTGACTGGAGCACAGTTTGTCAGTGCTCCTCGAACTCCCTCTTTTAGTGGGAAGCGTGATGGCATCTAAGTGTGTGTTCCACTGGAACGTGTATATTAGTACTGCAGCGACCCTGGTTTTAAGCATTGTGTATTCTTAATAGCCAGTTTAACGTCATTTGTTAGTCCACCTTCCTCTTTTCCATGTACAAATTATGCTGAGGTTATGACACTGAGGTTTTTAATAACCTCAACATGACTGCAGTAACTGATAAGAGGTTACACTGAAAGAATGGGAAGAGGGGTACAGACAAAGTGCTTATGACAACAGACTGCAATCAGTGACTGTATACCATTACATTCTGTAGGTATTTCAGTGCTAATGAATGTAGGCATAAGCTGTGAGAACCTAATAAAAGGTGTCCACTGAATGTATACATAAAGCCAACGTTAAAGCTGGTTCAGATTCATATAGAAAGAAATAGTTGAGGTACTTACATTTTTTCAATAAGCTGTTTCTCATCCAACGCATTAGGTAGATCCCTCTTGTTACCAAGTACCAATACCTGACATACAACATTTTAAAGATTAATAGCTTGGCATGTGACAGAATTGTGGGAAATGTAGAACAGGACTTACAGGGATTCCTTGTAACTGTGGTTTGTCTAACAGATTATGCAGCTCGTTCCTGGACGCTTCTACTTTGTCTCGATCTGCTGCATCCACCATGTACCTTTTGTAGGAGAATAAGACATTGTAATGTGTCTGAAGTGGAATTTTTTTTTTAAAAGTACACCAAAGTATTCAACCCCCTGGAACTTATCAGATTTGTTTGAATAACACATGACACAAATGTGTAGTTATCACTCATGCCAGCATTTTTATTTTAGATCAGCAAGTATTTTGAAGAAAGTCAAATACTGAAAAATGCTGCCTGCATAAGTATTCATCCACCCAGGTTCTCCAAGCTCCAGATGAAAGATACTGTCTTAACAAGGACACAATTCCCTTATAATTGGCCTTCACTTGTCAAGTATTAAATCAGCTCCCATTTCCTGTAGAAAAACCACCTCAGATGGACGATCATTGAAGAGATTGTCAGTCTGAAGGAAAGGAGTGAAAATGAAGACTAAGAAGCATTCTAAGGAAATTAAATGTAAGGTAATAGAATTTCATAACTTAGGAGTAGGGTGTAAATAGATCAATGGTAAGGAAGTGGAAACTGCCTCACACCATCTAAGCACTACGTAGACGAGGCCATCCCTCAGAACTCAGCATTAAAACAGACAGAGACTGGTGAGGGAGATCACAATGAGGCCAACAGTCACTCTGAAGAAGTTACAGAGTACAGTGGCTGAGAGTGGAGTGAAGGTGCACCAAACAACCATTTCAGAAGTTCTGAATGATTCAAGAAGAGCCATATGAAAGCACAAGGGTGATGTAGTAAAGATTTTTTTTTTTATACCAAGATCAAGATACTGCATTTGGGCCAGTTTCAAAGCACTATGTGTGGTGCACAGTTAACACAGGCCATACCTAGAATAACATCACCCCTACAGTGAAATATGGTGGTGACTGCATCATGTTCTGGAGATGCTTTTCATGTGCAGACCCTGAGCTTCTTGTCAAAACTGAAGAGAGAATGGATGGAGCAAAATACAGGTGGATATTATGAGAGAAGCTAAAGCTTTGGAGAAACTCCACCTTTCAGCGGTAAATTGATTCCACAAGGCCAAAGTAATGCAAGAGTGGTTTAAAATAAATAAATAAATAAATAAATAAAAATCTCAACCCCATTGAAAAAAATGTCACTCAGTTTGAAAATTGCAGTCCACAAACCAACCTGAAGGACCTGGAGCAAATCAGCCAGGAAGAATGGGTGAAAATCACTCCCAAACAGTGTGAAAAGCTGGTAAGAACTTACCACAACAGAATTAAAGCTGTTATTGCAAAATAAATAAATAAATAAATAAATAAATAAGGTGGTTCTAACAAGTACAACTTTGAATGGGTTGAATACTTTTTTGTTTTTAAATATCTGCTAACAAATAATAAATTTTGACTTTGAAAATTTACTTTAGCAGCACATTGATTTGTGAAAAATATACTGGATAGAACAATCTGTGTAAGTGCCATTTCAGACGATGTCTCTATGTGTGTGTGTATATATTATATATATATATATATATATATATATATATATATATATATATATATATATATATATATATATATATATATATACACGAAAAAAATTTCCAGTTGCCCATTAATGAATCATTGCCAGTAGCACAACAGGCTGTATGCTATATTTAAGAACAGGAACTAATAGGCATTTTTCATTAGGGGCATTTTCTCTGAATATCTCTGAATATCTCTGGGTACCAACGAAAGATTATTACACACCTCTTCTTAGAAGTGTTTTTATTTTCACCATTGTTTTTACATCTTATTAATACGTCAGAATAAGCATTCAGAATGTCTAAATGATCATGAAAAACATACAGTGAAATGGCAAACAATGATTAAACTGAAACTGGTACTGTACAATTCAAGAATCCTAACCACATTTTAAACAGTATATGCATGGACATTAGGGAAGAAAATCAGACACTCACACTATGGCATTCACTCCTCGACAGTACCGTTCCCACATGCTCCTAAACCTGGGTTGTCCCCCTATATCCCAGATCTGGAGAGAATAACAATAAAGATCAGATTAGACTGGTGCATACACATCAGCTTTTACGTCCTAGTCCTGCACATACATTAAAATAGAAATTCACCACAGGAGACAGGAAGTGGGAAACTGTACCTTAATCGTGACATTTCCTTTCGTGACCTTCCGCATGTTGAATCCAACTGTTGGAATCATGTCTTCACTGAACTGTCCAGACTAAAAATTAAATTGAGGAAAAAGGAAAAAAAAAAAACCCTTAAAATACTGATCACAGTTTCCATTAGTCTCATCACTGTAGTATTTACAGTAAGCTGTGTTTATCTGCTGACTTATTTTCATGATTAACTTCTTAGCATTAGACGTAGCTTCTGCAGTGAAGATACTATCAACTGCAAGAGAAAGAGTGATTTGGGTATTTTCAATTAAGATATTTATGTCAGCTGCCCACTTTGATCTGTTTTCGAAGCTGAATGACTATGATCATATCTCTATCCATTTAGCGTAGCAGTACACATGATCAGGGAGACGTCTTTTCATAGTGCTGTAAAAGGTATGCTTTGGGTGATTAGTCTGTAACCACCACACGGCTGTCAGTGCAATAGTAGCAGGGATCAACGTTTTTTGTTCAAGTACCTTTTTGGACAGTTATCATTATCTTTAGAAATACTACTAAACATAGTACACTTTTCACAGTCACATGCACTATACATATTATACATGGCCAAATAGTATGTTGACACCTGACCATCATGTTTCATAACCATAGGCATTAACACAGAGTTGGTCCCCTCTTTGCTGTCGTAACTCTTTTTGGAAGGCTTTCCAATAGATTTAGGAATGTGGCTGTGTGGGGATTTCTGACAATTAAGCCACAGTTCAGCCCAAAAAATGTTCAGTGGGGTTCAGATCAGGCCACTCGACTTCGTGGACCTCACTTTGTGCACAGGGGCATTGTCATGCTGGAACAGGTTAGATCCAGTGAAGAGAAATCTTAAAGTTAGAGCAGAAACTCTAACTTGGATCATTCTGAAGTTTTAAAATGTTTAAATGAACTAAAAAACATTAAATGTTATTCTACAGAACTCACCGAGTTAAGTGAGGAGGCTGAATTATTAGAAACTGCTGCACATCCCGAGGTGGTAATACATCGGTGGTGCATTATTTTCTAATAGCTCAACGGCCCGTCGTCGATTATTTAGGTTGTGTCACAGCTACCACACCTCAAGACACTGTTCAGATGTTTTATTTCAAGACCTTTGTCAGGTTTTTGTCCTTAAATCACTCGTGTGGAACTAATTTATTATAGAGCTGCAACAACTAATCGAGAATAATCGATTATGAAAATCGTTGTCAATGAATCTCATTATGGATTAGTTGGTCTGCGGCAGCAAAGGGGAGATTTACTCATTACATGACTTCGGTTCAGAAAACACGCTTCGGAGGGTAAATACTAACGTTGTGTCCCAAAGGATGTACTATACACTTACACTATGCACTGTGTACTCTACCGTCTAGTGTATGAATTTTAGAAAGGTAATATCATCTCAAATGGAACACTAGCGGGTTTTTACTAATCGGAAGTATAATCCACTTGAAATGTTCAGCAGAAATGTACAGCAGAAATGTTCAATAAAAATGAAACTGGGAAGTATAATCCACTTCCTAGTCAACAGCGCTTGACGTCACACGCACGTAATGTGACACCGCTAGCTTTAGCCTCAGAGTCAACGATACTGACTTTCTTCAGTTTACTGTTTCTGTCAGCGTTATCTTTTATTCCCAACATGACCTCAGTCCTCATCAGATGGAGGCGAAATCGTCACGTGACTGAGGAAGAAAGTGTGCGACCTCTAAGTCCTCTAAGGCAGGGAACATTTTATATTAAACACCGCAGAGAAGAATAATAAACTTTATAAAGCGGAGTTTGTGGAGCATGGACGCATGACAGTGATGCGGTTGCGAGTTGCTTAAAAGGTTTATTTTAATTCCAGTTTATTGTCATTATATGGTGTATTTGCGCGCTTGCAGTGTAACTTCTGTTGTTTATTATAACGGAAGTGAATCGTTAGTAACGAGGCCGTGCTGCTCCTCACACGCAAGGCTGATGCACAGTGTAGCGCAAGTAAGATCTGTCATGTCTAATTAAAGCACTATGATCAAAAGTAAACAAATAAAATAGTATGTCTAAAGGCAGCGAGTAAAAGAAACCACAAGGTCCAGTGAAAGTGAGTTTTTATTATTAATTTAGGACTGTAGTTTAATTCGGTGCTTTTTGTGCATCCATAAAAAATAATGCATATCTATCCATCTCTCTCTCTCTCTCTCTCTCTCTCTCTCTCTCTCTCTCTCTCTATATATATATATATATATATATATATATATATATATATATAGTTTATATTTATATTGTATATAAGTACTTATGCATTATTTTTTTATGGATTCACAAAAAGCACCAAATTAAACTACAGTACTAAATTAATAATATATATTCTGGTGTGGGTGTGTGTTGGGTTCTTTTCTGTTTTGGACAAACAGTTGTGTAAAGTTTATATAGTAGTCTGAAGTTTATAGTAGTCTGAAGTTTATATTTGTAACACTCAGTTTGTGGATTTTATTTTAAATAAACAACAACAAAAAAAGGCACTGAAAGTTTGCCCCGCCCCATCCGATTAATCGATAAATAATCGGCCAACTAATCGATTAGGAAAATAATCGTTAGTTGCAGCCCTAATTTATTACACATCCCATCTCAAGTCTCTCGATAATTCCAAAACGTCATTTTATAGCTAGTAACGAAGGCTTGATCCATTTATATGCAGTAACGAGAGAGAGAGAGAGAGAGAGAGAGAGAGAGAGAGAGAGCGCACAGGGCTTTTTTTCCCCATTTCATCTTGATAATATAAAAATAGAACAAATAAATACATATCGATAAGCCTACTTGTTCACAGGGTTTTTCGTTTTTTTAAAAATTATTATTACTGTAGAAAATACAACGAATAAATAAATGAATATTCATACTTGTTCACCGGCTTATCACATGTGCTCTCTCTCTCTCTAATAACTGCATATTAATGGCTCAAGCATCCGCTTCGCCTCGTGGCCACATTACCACCTTGTGTGCACGTAATTTTTCGAATAATTCAACGGCCCGTCATCAATTAATACTTACTTATTTATTTCTGGAAAATCTCATTTTCTGTCATTTTGTTTGTTGTTAGCGCATTGTGCTGTGGTGGACAGTAGGCGAACTTTTCGGTTAGTTCGGTTCACTCTGCGAAGTGTACTGCAGTCAAGACCTGACTGGAACTACTGTAGCTGTGCATTTACTGAAAAATAATTGCACACCTCAGAATTCAGTAACTTTTACCTCAAGTGACAAGACTAAAGGCAGCAAGCTGAATGATGCTGATGATTAGAGTGGTTTCCCGTCATAAACTTATAATCAGAGTGTTGGTGTCTTTCCAGTGGAGTTTGAATGGAGATTTTAATTCATATTTCTTCCCTTTTCACTTTTGGGGGGTAAACAGACTTTAAAATACTAAAACATTACTTCTGGTTGGCTACATGCAAAAAAATAAATATATTTGAGTTCAGCAAAGCAATGAAGCTCAACAGAGTTCAACAGAGCATAAAGCTATACATTTGCCTGCACTCGTGCCTGTACCGCTTTTCCCATTAAAGGCAAAACATTTTCTCTATACTCCCCGCCCCCACGCAAATATGCTTGGTATGTGGCCAAGATTTCAGAGAAATCTGTCTTTCTAATCACAAACATGACCAAGTGGTTTCTTTGCAAGTGTTCATATCTCTGGTAGATGGTGGGACTGCAAAAAAACAAGATGTGGGTTTTAGTTAGGAGAGGCATTCATCTGAGTTTTTTTTCTCTCCATGTTATCAGCACAAAGAACAATGGTACTAACAGCAGTGTGTATTTTCAGAGAGAGATATCTCAAGCCACATGACATCTAGATATACACTGTAATCTGGAGTGACTGAAAATTAAACGTCCCTACTAGGGCTGCAACTAAAGATTATTTTCATAATCGATTAATCGCCCGATTATGTCTTTTGATTAATATTTTTTTATGGATGCACAAAAAAGCATTGATAATCAATGTACAGTCCCAAATTAATAACAAAAATCTCATTACAAATGTTATTTGCGCTCCCAATGTTTATCACCACGGCTCCAATTTCAGTGAGGAACAATGCGGTCTTGTTACTAATAGATCGCTCCCGTTGTAATTAATGACAAATACAGCATATAATGACAATAATCTCAAGTTAAACTGAACCTTTTAAGCAACTCACACCAGTTTCCCCAAGCCCTCCACACAGTGGAGCATTTTGGATATTTGAACACGTTTGTGCTCGTGCATCACTGTCACGTGTCCGTGCTACACAAGCTCCGCATTGTAAAGTTAGCATGTTACAGTCTTCTTCACGGCATTTAATATAAAATGAGGACTTGGAGTCTGAAGTAGTCTGACGTTTATATTTGTACCACTCAGTTTGTGGATTTTATTTTAAATAAACGAAAAAATGGTACTGAAAGTTCCCTCCCCTCCATCCGATTAATCGAAAAAATAGCCGGCCAACTAATCAATTATGAAAATAATCGTTAGTTGCAGCCTTAATGTGTGTGTGTGTGTGTGTGTGCGTGTGTGTGTGTATATATATATATATAATATAAATATAAATATATACACACATTAAATGACTTACTCCCTGTTGTGCGGAGATAATGAGTCACTTTGAAAGTTGTCCGGCTTGATGAGAACATCATACTGTATGTACCGAGTTTGGTGACTGTAGGTAAAACTGACCCCATCACTTTAGTCAAAAGGGGGTGCTACAGAGCCCCTCCTCCACACCCATGTCTTATGCCACTGGAATACTACGTTTTTTTTTTTGTTTTGTTTTTTTTTGTTTTTACACGTACACTAGCGTATGCACACAGTCGTATGCATAGCCTGTCAGAGTGTACGTGTTTACAGGTGGTTGACGTGTACGCATTATGACAACTTGCACTACCCCTCCTGGCCTACAAGAGTCAGTACAGAGCAGTAAAGCAGGTCGTTTGGTATGAAGGACGACACCGAAGAAGAAGCATCACAACACCACAAAGAGCAATGCTTGGGCAATCTCTTGCCAAGATTAGCACCCATATACACTTATACTCTTTAAGGCTAGAATTATACAAACGCGGGTACTTTCTCACCTGCACTCGTTTCCATCTCTTCCATTTATTCTTCAACTACCTTGAGAATCAACGGCCCTGGGTCACTGTTGCCACCTTGTGGAACAACTAAACAGTGCAAAAGAATTAAATGCGCATGTGTGACCTGCACGTACAAAGTACGCGCAGTTAGAAAAATCGGGCAGCGCGTGTACTCTACTGATGACGAAATTTGCGTCACACATACTGTACGCTGCTCCTAGCGTTCGCGTAAAAAAAATGAAGCATACTGTCTGCTTTAGCGTTTGCCTACTCCTAACAGCCAACAACTCTGACGTGTGTGCCGACTTTTATGAAATTTTAAGCATGCCAAAAGCCTCAAAAACACAATAAGTATATGAATGTTTGATGCATTACCATGGCAACACTATTTTTAAGATATCAAAATCCTGTAACAATTTTACATCAGCCGTGTCTTGACATTATTCTGACTGATTTTGAGGCGATTCAGGTAAATATAAGAGGATTATTGCAAAGTCTGTTGTAAGTCACACACTTCCTGCTGCCAGTTGGTGGCGCTATGACCGTGACTCACGATAGTCACATCCATGTGATCAGCCCCCAGTACCAAACATACAGCTCAAGTTTCATCTAAAATCACTCAATGCACTCGGAAGATACGAGACACATTGTTCCCCTTTTTTCGCCATAAATTTTTTGCCTTGCCAATAGTGAAACCGTTCAAGATATAGAAAATTTCATGTGTTTTGAGCATGATAAGGGCCCCCAAAAAAATCCTTAAGAAAACAATAGGGCCCTGCACACTTTCAGTGCTTGAGCCCTAATCAGATATAAATAAGTATCATATAATACAGAGGACCTAACAACCCAGGAGACTCATGCATAGTCCCGCCTTGCTAAACAGTACATCGTTGTAGTCCTTTCGCGTTAGTGGTAATTACTGCTCGTCATATAGTTCCCCTAGTCTGCATAAAGATGTATAGCACACTATAGTTTGGAACTCTGGCACTTTGAAAGCATTAATATGTCAGAAGAAGAAAGGTCTGTGGCTATTGCTATTTTGCTATATACATTGGTCTGAATGTAACCTAATGTATGCATGTACACATGTAAACGTGCACACACACGCACACCTACGTTAAATCCTGAGATTTAAGGGTACATGGTGTGATTGAAATAAGTTGTACAGTACACAGTACTGACGTGACATGGGAACATACTGACCTGCATTATTCTGACGGGGGGGGGGGGGGGTGTTTAGGTGAAGGTCAATTTTGTTTTACATTTTCATCTTCTAAATTGCTAGAAAGAGTAGTAATGGCCTTTCTTTTTAGTTATTTTACAAAACTGTTCCTCAAACCAGTCTTGTAAATGTTACAGTGCAATTCCCCATAGGGCAATAAGCCACTACAGTACTACAATGCTAGATCATACAAGTCAAGTGGTGTCATAGTCAGGTGTTTTGTGGTAGAATTCAAGTCATTTTCCCTTTGCAAAAGAGGAAGATTGGAGGGACCAAAGGGTATGTAAAAGACCAGAGTTGCTCTAAAATCATTTCACCATGCAGGCTTGTTTCCACACATGACACAATATAACAGGAACTAGTCACTAATACTCACCCTCAACCAAATGTCTTCTTAGGATATGTAGTGACATGATCGTAGCATTGCACAGGGTACTGAAAGAATCAAATCTTTTCAACACTACATGGCAAACAGTTCAAGTAGGCTATATAATATCCGATACTTTCAATGGGGGTTTTAAACAGATCGACGCTAATCTGATGCTGCATTCTGTCTGCAGATGAATCAGAATGTGCATGTTCATTTGACGTTCTTGGTTGGAAACACGCACACACAAAACATTTTTTACAAAATAATAATGGCGTCAAAGAGTGAGATTTTCCACAGATTTGGGCCAACGCCATCATCATGACGTGCATTCATTCAAAGCCCTCTTCGATTCATGTGCCTCGAACATGAGTACAACTAAAAGGTCTGACTATCATTGTATACATACATGCTAGACTAAGCTGCCTTGAAAGCAGCCATTGAGTGCATTTATTATAAAAAAAAAAAAAAAAGTGGTTTGTTTAACACACCACTTCTGTAATGCACGCATTTCAAATTCTGATCACAATCATACAGATGCTTAGACATTTTGGTTCTGTATGATTTTTAAGGTGGTTGTGTGTATTGTACCGGTGTTCTGTCCTACCAATGGTTTCTCTTCATGCACTGAACTTTTTAATGTTGGATGTTCTGAGGATAAGATTCTTATATATTCTCTTTGTGACAAGACAATTTACAGACTAAAAATATGCTGCCAATAGTTTTATACTAGAAGAATTATCTGGCAGATGTACGCTATGGTCGGATTGGGGCTGGGCGATATACCAATAAATCACGATACTTGAGGTCATTTCTACAATAGATGATGCGTATCACAATATATAATCTAGCTGACAAAACTGTCTGCAAAACAGTAGTACAATAAATAAAAATAAACGTTAAACTGAGCTTGATGATACTTTTCTTTAATGCCTACAAAGACAAGGAAGGTTAAGTTTTTTTTTAAAAATTGTCAAATCAACAGAATCCATTCAGTACCATTCAATTTGTAATTACTGAAAACAAAAATACATCATCATACCAATGATATCTAAGAAGTGTGTTTCATGTAACCATTTATCATGACACTGATATTATATTGATACAGTGCCCTCCACTAATATTGGCACCCTTGGTAAATATTAGCAAAAGAAGGCTGTGAAAAATTGTCGTTATTGTTTAACCTTTTGATCATTTGTTCAAAAATATCACAAAAATACTCTGTTCTCATAGATATCAAACAATTGCAAACAACACAGGTTTATCAAAAATTCTTTTTAAAATAAAGTATCTCACAAAAGTGAGTACACCCCTCACATGTTTGTAAATATTTGATTATATCTTTTCATGTGACAACCCTGAAGAAATGACACTTTGCTACAATGTAAAGTAGTGAGTGTACAGCTTGTGTAACAGTGTAAATTTGCTGTCCCCTCAAAATAACTCAATACACAGCCATTAATGTCTAAACCGCTGGCAACAAAAGTGAGTACACCCCTCAAGCAATTGCTTGAATGGTAGGTTCATTATTATACTTAATGAAAAACACAACAACAACAAAACAGTACAAGGACAAACTTGCGTATATTAAACAAAGAACTTTTTAAACCAAATCTTCCGCCATCGTCTTGTCAGTCAGCTTGCCTCACTCGTTACGTGATAAAAGAAAACTGATCAGTTCTGCGACTCGGACTCATTCGGCTCATGCTGAATTGAGCAGACGCGTTCAGTTTTTAATTGCAGCGTCCGTTCTCTAACTGAACTAAATGATTTTTATTACTGTAAAAAAGCAAAACAACAGTGGGGGTGGTGCCGCGGTGGGCAAGTGATGTAATTGTTGTGCGGCCGAACACCGTGTAATACTGGGAACACTGACTATCGCAGCAAGTCTAATCAGGCATTATAGGAGAAGACTCAGAACTGGTATCTTTGCAAAGGGAGATAGCACAAAGTATTGACTAAAAAGTAGGGCTGGGTATTGCGACCAATTTGGCGACTTGAGTCGATTCTTATTTATATGGTTTTGATTCTATACCGATCCGTTATCAACATTTCATTAAAAATGTTATTTTTGCAGACATGGAATCCATATTTTAATATAAATGCTGGTAAACTGAAACCCTCCCACTTAGCTATATTACCGAAATACACATTTACATTAACAATAGGGTCCACACAATTATATTTAATTACTTTTTAGTTTTACTTTGAGTAGTAAACAATGTGACAAGAAATCATAAATATGTGCACACAAGGTAAGCACAAACTGCATATTACTGTAAAATTTAAATTTAATAAAATAAAATAGAAACGTTCTAAATGTACAACAGTGAAATTCATGATCAACTTGAAGCACGTTCAAGAAATGAAACAGTTTTCAAAATTCAAAACGTGAAAGACATGTTCAGGAACGAGAGGCGAACTACACATAATATTCCCGTCCTCCCGAGTAAAGCACGCGCATTAAGAATCGATTCTGGGATTTCCCAAATCGATATCGTTTCGTTAAACTGAAGATCGATTAAAATCGGAGAATCGATATTTTTTACCTAGCCCTACTAAAAAGGTGCGAATAAATGTTGTACATCTATACTTAAAGTTTTTTTTTTTTTTTTTTTAAATAAACCTGTGTTTTGTTTTGCAATTGTTTGATGTACATGAGAGCAGAGTATTTTTTATGGATTTTTTTTTAAAACAAAAGATTAAACAATTAAGACAATTTGTCACAGCCTTCTATTTACCAAGGGTGCCAATATTAGTGCAGGGCACTGTGTATCGCCCAGGCCTAAGTCAGATCATTTCTTTAATGAAGCAGGACAAATCTTTAAACATCAGAAGCAGGATATCTCTCCCACTGTGTGAAGGTATATGGATTGGATGATGACAGATTTGACTTTGCACCACACTCCAACACTGTTTAGGATCTAACAGCCTTGGCAGTGCTTTAATTTGACTCAATGTACAAGGTTTTCAAACTGGCAGGACATGTTGAGTGTGTGCAAAATTACCAGTGTGTGATACAAAACAGGGACATGGAAATCATAAACTTAATGAACATTACCGAGGTACCCTGGAATAACAGGGACTTTACGCCGGTGAACCTCTGCAGCCTGTGAATTACCCGTGATTTTTAATTTCCTAGCAAACCCTGGAGAGGTCTGGGCGGTTTAGTTTTCTTACACGCTTCACCACAACACACTTTCCGTCATCGGGACGAATTTAACATGCCATGACATGAATTAACAATACACTTACAGTAATGCAGCTGTATCCAAGGCCCTGTATGATCACATTTAAGATTAGCTAATCAGCTACATGACACTGCCTGTTCGAAGCTAGCTAACTAACCTACAACGTCTAGCTCGGTACTATCTGAATAATATCTCATATCGGCATATAAATTAACTACTAAGATAGCTTTGGATACAACACGGTACATGTTTGTTTATTTATTTTTTATTTTTTAAATATACACACATACATATATATCGCCGCTGGCAAAATAACAGCTACAAAGTTTATAGGCCACAGATAGCTAAGCTAGCTCGCAGGCTAAGGCGAGTAGGTTAACTAGCTTGTAGCTAAGTGTTGCGCCTTCTTTCCTTACATTGAGTAGTTATCCTGATAAAGTTTATAATCTTAAACTTTTTATATATCTGGTTACATTCATGAAAACCTCAATGCCATTCGTACACCTGTATCATACAGCAGGTTAACACAGGCTAGCCAGCTAAGCTACATTACAAAGAGTGGGTGATAAACACTTACAGCTATCACATTGACAAACGTGGTTTTGCCTGAGTACTGAAGCCCAACAAGCGTTAACTCCATCTCTTCCTTCCAGAACAGGGACTTAACCCAGTCTAGGAAACGGTTAATCAGCGCCAACATTTCTCCGAGTGATAAATTCCCCCACTTTGGCTTTGTTTGTGTGAACGCACTCGGGCTGTGAGCAGCAGCAGGATGTTTGGGAGGAACTGCCCGCTTGTCATATGACCGTGATGCGATTACTATTACTGCTTCACACTGCTGCTCATTACACGCCTGTAACGAACACACAAACAGCTACACGGCGTGGAAAACAGTTACACGAAATTCCTTCTGACATAGAGAGCAAATACAAAGGAATACAAACCGGTACGAATCACCTGTATTTAAAGTAGATCGAATAAAACTTGTGGCTTTAACACAATATAAACAATATGGTGCATACAGTGACTTGCATAAGTAGTCACCCCTTTTTCTAGTGGATATGGGATATGTCTCCATCACAAGACTCTTAGAGAGAAGCATGTTTACATGTACAGCAGACACCCTTATCCAGAGCAGCTTACATTTTTATCTCATTTATACAGTTGAGCAGTTGAGGGTTGAAGGCCTTGTTCATGGGTGGACGGTGGTAGGTTGGGAGTGCTGGGGATTGAATGTCTGATGACTAGTCAAACATCTTAATCACAGAGCTACCACTACCACATATACATTATCCATCCATCCATCTATCCATCTTCTATACCGCTTTATCCCAGGGAGCATCGGGCACAAGGCGGGGTACACCCTGGACAGGGTGCCAATCCATCACAGGGCACAGAATCAAATACACATTCACACACCCATTCATACAACAAGGACACTTTGGACATGCCAATCAGACATGCTACCATGCATGTCTTTGGACTGGGGGAGGAAACCGGAGTACCCGGAGGAAACCCCCGCAGCACGGGGAGAACATGCAAACTCTGCACAGGGCCACAGTGGGAATCAAACCCCCGACCCTGGAGGTGTGAGGCGAATGTGCTAATGTGAATACATTATACGTTATAGTACGGTGAAAATATTTGATTCCATGATATGGTGTCCCTAGATCAGAAAGGGTTAAGGGCCTTGCTCAAGGACCCAACAGTGGCATCTTGACAGTGAATCCCCAACCTACTGTCAGCACCTTTCAGCCACTGAGCTACCACTGCCCTCAAATAAATAATAATAATAATAATAATAATAATAATAATAAACAAAAACAAGGAAGAGCATGAATGCAGTCCCCCATGACCAGAAATGATGCAGTCAAGATTCCCACATTTGGGGAATTCACAGGGGTCAGCACAACCAGAGTATGAAATGCTGCAGAATCAGCAAACATTTCATGTGATTTTATGATGAGACCAAAATTGAACTTTTTGGCATTGGCACAAACTTTTGATGGAAACTCAATATCCTGAGAGCACTATCACCACAGTGAAGCATGGTGCTGGTAGCATCGTGTTTTGGGGATACTTTTCATCTTGCAAACTGGAACAGGTTTTCTGGTGGAAAAACTTTAACTTCAATGCTGACTCATTTCCCTGACCCTGCTGATTAAATCTTTCTTGTTTTCATGACTATACGGTGAGACCAGAGAGGCTGGAAAAAACCCACACAGACCTATAGAGAACATGCACAGAAAAAAAACAACAACAAAGACAGTGATCCTGGAGTTGTGAGTCAGTAACATTACCCACTGCACCACCATGGCACATACTTTTTGTTATGGTGATGTCAGCAGGATGTTTAAAGGTTGAAATATTTCTTTTTACAAGCCAAACCCTGATTTATATTTATACCAAACCCAGAATTTTGTCCTGGAATTGTTTTGATAGCTCATTGGACTTCATGATGCTATTTGTTTAGGTATATTCTCCATCAACTCTGGAGTCTTCCAGTAATAGCTGTAATTAATAGTAAGAACACATGACACTTTATTTGCACACAGGTGCACTCAAGTCATCTAATTACAGTGGGGGAAATAAGTATTGAATGTGTCAACATTTTTATCAGTAAATATATTTCCAATGAGGCTATTCACATGAAATTTTCACCAGACTTTGGCATTAACTCAAGAAATCCACACATATAAAGAAATCCAAACATTAAAGTTCATAAATGAAGTTATGTGTAATAAAGTGGAATGACACAGGTAAAAAGTATTGAACACGCTAACTGAAATTAATTTAATACTTAGTGGAGAAGTCTTTGTTTGTAGTGACAGCTTCAAGGTGCTTCCTGTATGAAGAAATTAATGTGCCGCAGTATTCAGGTGTGATCTTGGCCCATTCTTCTAAACATATTGTCTTTAAATCTTGTTCAATTGGATTCGAGTCAGGTGATTGACTGGGCCATTCTAACGCCTTGATTTTTTTCTCTGAAACCAATCGAGAGTTTCCTTTGCTGTATGCTTTGGATCGTTGTCCTGCTGGAAGTCCACCCACGTCTCATCTTCATCACCCTGGTGGATGGCAGCAGATTCCTCTCAAGAATCTCCCGGTAAAGGGCTCCAATCATCGTTCCTTCAATTATATGAAGTCTGCCAGTACCATGTGATGAAAAACAGCCCCACACCATGATGCTTCCACCTCCAAACTTCACTGTTGGTGTAGTGTTTTTAGGGTGATGTGCATTGTCATTTCTTCTCCAAACATGGTGTGTAGTATGACAGCCAAAAAGTTAAATTTTGCTCTCGTCTGACCAGACTACACTCTCCCAGTACGTCATAGGCTTGTCCAAATGAGTTGTAGTAAATTTTAAACAAGCTTCGACATGCCTTTTCTTTGGTAATGGAGTCTTGTGGGGTGAGTGTGAGCAGTGGAGTGCATTGCCTATTGTTTTCTCTGTGACGATGACACTTGCTGCCTCCAAGTGTTTCTGGAGCTCTTTCTGAGTGGTCCTTGGCTCTTGGGCTACTCTTCTGACTATTCTTCTGACTCCCTGGTCAGAAATCTTGCAAGGAGCTCCTGTGCGTGGCTGGTTGATGATAGAGTCATGTTACTTCCACTTGCAGATAATGGCCCCAATGGTGCTTACTGGAAGATTCAGAAGTCTTGAGATAAATCTGTATCCGATTCCATCAATATGTTTTGCAACAATAAGGTTCCAAAGGAGAGCTCTTTGCTTTTACCCATCGTGAGATGATTCTTGTGTGACACCTTGGTAACGAAAAGCCTTTTTATAGACCATCGATTTATTAACCCAGCTGATATTAATTTGCACACATAGAAGGTATAATTACTTACAGATTTCAGCTGGTTCCTTGCCTTGGAGAACTGCTTTTTCTTAGCGTGTTTAATACATTTTTCCCATGTCATTCCACTTTATAACACATAACTTTATTTATGGAATCTAATGTTGTGAATTCTTTAACTTTCCGGATTCCTTGAGTGAATACTGATGTCTGGTGAAAATTTCATGTGAATAGCCTCAATGGAAATATATTTACTGAAAACAATGTTGACGTGTTCAATACTTATTTCCCTCACTGTATTTGACTTCTAATGGCAACTGATTTCACAAGAACTAATTCAGGCATGGGGGCATGGTGCCTTAGTGGTTAGCACATTTGCCTCGAACCTCCAGGGTTGGGGGCTGAATTCCCACCTCCACCCTGTGTCCATGGAGTCTGCACATTCTCCCTGTACTTTGGGGGTTTCCTCCGGGTACTCCTGTTTTCTCCCTAAGTCCAAAGACATGCCTTGTAGGCTGATTGGCATTTCCAAATTGTCTGTAGTGTGTGTGATTATGCCCTGTAATGGGTTGGCCCTCCCATCCAGGGTGTCCTTCTCCTTGTGCCTCAAGTTCCCTAGGATAGGTTTCAGGCTCCCCTGCAACCCTGTGTAGGATAAGTGATACAGAAAATGTATATATATGGGTAATTCAGATGTTTCACAGCAAGAGAGGATTTTAATTGATTTTTTCCCCCTCCACGTCAGTATTATGGGTTATTTTGTGTAGTCATTACATGTAATCACAATGAAGTCCATTTCAGTTTGTAAAACTATAAAAAGTGGAAAGGTAAATACACTGTGCACTGTAGCTGCAAAGCCAGCATCAAAACATAACGAGAAATGCTTTAAAAATGTTAATAATAAGTATTGAAAGTGTCTGTGAAAAGTAACAAGAGTTTATTACAATACATTTTTTTATTATTATAGTCACAGAAATCACAGAAAAACTGACAAAAAAAAGTTTAATGAATTTCTTAAATTAGGGTTTAGGCCTTCATCCTTCATCCAATATTTACATATTTATATAGAAATCTCAAGTGTTTTTAATGTCTTTAACATTTTGTTTTTTTAATGGTCATTGCACATATTCTAGGTAATAACACTACAGCATTTAATAACACCACATTTATTCCAGGTGTTGTCAGAGTAACTTTGTCCTTGGTAATTTGTTGAAGCCTGTGAGGGAATGTGCAGAGATGAGAAGTTCATTTCTCCATTGCAGATCCAAGAGTGAAAAGTCTGGTTTAAGGACTAGTACCATGGAACCATCGGCTGCTGTTTACTTGCATTCCACAGTTCCTAAAGCTTCAGAATCACTGGTTCACTATTCAGACTGTGTATCTGTCTCTGAGTTGATGTACCTGAAACTGTTAAGGTTACACTTCTCCTATTTCTTCTTTGGACAGCTTGCAGCCACATTCCTCAGAGGGCACATTCAGGGAACTTGAGGTTGGAGGGTATTCTGCCAAATGAAGTCAAACATTCCAATAAATTATTTTATTTTATTTTATTTTATTTTATTTTATTTTATTTTATTTATTTATTTATTTATTTATTTATTTATTTATTTTACAAATTTGCCTCTGATTCAAACAGACATATTTCCCTAATGGTATGACATTTTGTGGAGTAACTGCTATCATGCTACCATGCTAAATATGTTTCCACTAATCTCAAAAGCACAACCTCTATTTTTGCAAGAAAGCCTTATACATTTCAATAATAAATGCCTGCTTTCACAGAAAGAGACAATTTGATTGAGACAATGGCAGATGACTATCCACAGACCGTTTCCATTAGTTTGTCAACAAACACGAGATAACTAATTGCTTTACACTGATTTTTTAAAAAAATAAATAAATAATAATTTTGTAAAATTCCATGAACTTTTTTTTGGTCCAGTTATTACTTGCTCCTAAAAGCTTACTGTGTCATGCTGCTCATAATTTTGTTTTTCCATCTAGAAACCAGAGCATGGATGTTCCATGGATGTTGCAACTTGCACGATCCTGAAGACTACGGCCAGAAAAGTGTGCCAAAATATACAAATGGCCCACATCTACAGCTGAAACTACATTTCCACTGAACAATTTGAAAAACTATCCTGAATTTGAGCTGCACAGTTAGTGGAATTTTTTTTTACATTTCAAGTGCCCATCATACCATAAAAATGCAAGCTACAGAATGGCTAAGACATTTGAGCACATGGTAAAAAGTGTAATTTACATACAGACTAAAATTAGAGTACACAGAATCGCACTAAACACTTCATCTATAACCTCGAGTGACCCAGAACTGATAACATTTATAAAATTGTACTTACTAAGTTTCTGTGGTATCCAAGATGTGCCCTGAGGATACAGTATATTGTATAGTCTAATAAATTCAAGTGGACAAATAAATGTTTGGTATCACTTACTTTTCTTTGTTCTCGGTTCTCTGGTCCTTTGAATGCAGACATAAATAAGAATTGCCAGACAAGCCAAACCAGTGATGACTAAACCCATCACTACGCCATTATGAGTCACCAAGTCATTATGGTAATTGACTGTTAAGACAGGATAGTTAAATATGAGACACAGAATATATATATCAAACAAAAACACTGGGAAAGTACATTCCTATGTGTTCTCAGGTGGACTAAGAATCTGAAATTGACCAAAATCTGGAAATGTTTGTTGCATACAAATGGTTAAAGCATTGACTTCCTTGCTTAACTGACACTGACTATGTTTACATGCACAGCAATAATCTAATTATTGACCTTATTCTGAATAAGACAAGATTGTGATTAAGGTGTTTACATGAGTTGCTTTTAGAATACTCCTTTCATGTTCCCGTTTTACATGTTATAGAACATAGATCGATTAGCGGCACATGTCATTACGTCACCGCGCCACGTCGTCCGATGTTTCCTCCAGAATTTCACGTATCGACATACAGTTGGTCTTCGTTATGGTACCGTATACAGTTTTGGGTGCTTTTATTTTTAATTTTACGAAAGCTTCAAGTGCAGTTAATTATTTGTCATGCTATACATGCAAATAGACGACTGCTTGAAGCCATGGGCTGTGTCTGAAACCTCGTACTTACCTACTATATAGCAGCTGAGATGCATGTATCTCGCCTACTATATAGTAGGTAAGTATGTGGTTTCGGACACAGACGTGCTCTCTTGTTTGCCGTCAAGCGGTTGAGCGCTGCCGTGTACGTACGTGTCCTGTGCCAAAAAATGCAGTGAAAACTCCCACAGGACGTTAATAGTGTGATTAAGGTGTGTACATGTCTGTTATGCATGTCGATAATACGACTAAAACAGGAATACTCCACATGTCTTAACTCGATTTGTGTTTACTTCGAGTATGTATATTGATGTCCATTTAAACGTATTGATTGTCTGCTGGTATTATACAACTGCAACATGGGAAATATTAGCAGATATCTAGTTATCCACCTAGTTAACTGCTGGTAAACTCTCATTTGTCACAAGTTGACACAAGTGGAATTTCAGTATCACAGTATTTGCATCATGATATTCTAAATTCTTTATATAACAGTCATCATGTTAGCTAGCTATGCTAATTAGTTTAAAATACAATTTGTAAATAGAATTTTCCAGTTAGCTTACTGTTTCATTTAGCCAAAAAAACCCCCACATATATTATATATTACATTGTCATAATACTTAAAGTACAAAACACAGGGTGGTTGTTTACTTGAATTAAACTGTGCTTACTTGCGTACCAGATAGGCTATACCTTTAAAATGACTTTTTATTTCTGCAAGAAAACATCTTGATAATAGATACTAAACACAAAACATCTGCAGGATCTATATCTATTATAGGAAATTGTGATGGTACAAGACTTTGCTGATTGATTGATAAAAGGTACCTACCTTGGTAACCGCATCTTGCATTGTGAGTCCTGTTTCCAGGAAATATTACAAGCATGCCAATTTCGCTGCAGCTGATTTCAACAACACAGTATCAATGATAAGAATATGAAGGAACTTAGCAATTTATCTAAATTAGTTACAATTTAGTTACATTTTGGTAAATTGACTTACTCCAGTATAGGCTTGCACATTTTGTCCTTCTCATTGTAGTATTTTTGATTCGTACACACTCCACAACTATATCCAAATTTAAACGAACCTATCAACAGTGCAGACATTATTAACATTTCTAAACATTTAGTTATTTTGTAATTGTTTGATTGACTTTGAAACGAAATGTATTTTTTTAAACTTCACTTTAAACTTCTTATATGCTTCTCCATATACCCCAAGTATGGTATGACTCAAAAAAGTTTCCATTTTAAACCACAAATTACAGCCTGACCACAGCCTTATGGGCTTAAACACCCAGGCAGTAGAAAGAAGTTAGAGCATGATATAAAGTTGTGAGGAAAGTAATCGGTCTGCTCTTACCTGTTCTCTTGAGTTCTTCTCCCTGTTTGCACTGTGGATTGGTTGAACATTTAGAACATTCAACATTTTCACACAAAGCATTATTACAGAAGCAGTGGTCACTTTTTCCCTTGCACTTCTCACATACACTCTGACTGTTTTCACTGCAGTGTTGTTTGGGAAATTCACCTGTAAAAACCACACATAAATCGCAGATGATCTGTACTTAAAAATGATGATAAATGATAAATGATTGAAAATGCTGACTTATAGTAAGAGTGAAATTTAACTGAAGGGTTTAATTGAGTGTTTTGGTTTAGTATAATACAAACATAAATAACTAATAAGACACACTTTAACCTTCTACTGTAACGGGGAAAAAAACAAGAAATACTGAATAAATGTTACTAAAATAATTATTAACTACCATAATAATCAACTCATAATGTAGAAGACAATGTGAACAGTATTCATATGAACAGTATTAATATTTTACAAATATTATCACTTTGCCCTAAAATAAGAGTAGGATTATAATAATTTTAGTGGACTTACCTGAAGGGCAGGTTTTACAACATCTCCCTTTGTATTCATATTGTGTCTTCCAGTTACAGTCTAAAGCCATGCACATGGACAAGACACAGCCTGTGGCAAACAGTATCACATAGGGTTTCACTTTGTCCATTTCAGCAACATGAAAGGAAACGTTGTACGCTGCTTATATTGAACTGCGTCACTGGTGTGTCAACCCACAGGGCTAGAGATCTGTCAGGAACTAAACTGAGAGAGAGAGAGAGAGAGAGAGAGAGAGAGAGAGAGAGAGAAAGAGAGAGAGTCAGGTGTTTCTGGGTGGGGCTTATCAGAAATATAATGGAATTTAATGGCAACTAAAATGTAAGTGTCTACCAGAGAAGTTTGGAAGCTTGGAAGTGTACTTAAACAAATGACTGCGAATAGCTACAGCAATGAGCCAATTAATGTAAATGTAAATCAGTGGTATGTAGCAGAAGCCAGAGCTAACTTTAGACATAATTCAGAAAACAAAGTACACTGAATTTAAAACAAGCTGGAAGTCACTTCCCAGGAAATAGTACGCATGCTTGTTCTTATGTAGATTTTGTGGCAAATTAAAATAAATAATGTATCAAATACATAAAAATGTTTATTTTAATGTATCAATGCATATATATATATATATATATATATATATATATATATATATATATACATAATTTTTATTTTTCTGTTTTACATTAGTAGTTTATATGTGGTAATAGTGAGTCACTTTGTGTCAGAATGGCAGTACTACACTTGAAATAATCATGATAATAACTGTTAGAAAATGTAGAACATTAAAAAAAAATTTAAGTTGAAAATTTGTTTTATTCTATTTTTATTAAAGCAGGAATGATATATGTGCTGATTCAACACGGTGTACTGGCATGCTCAGTTGATTCATACAGCTTTTTAACCTAGCTATAAGGTGGAGGTAGCAGGCGAGTGCAGCAAAAATGCACAAAATCTTACCTGATTTTGCTGCTTTATGCCAGTAACATGCTGCAAGAAATGTGTACAAAATACACCAATACACCATACATCATTCATGACTAACATGTAAATTCAAAAGTGTTGTGGAAGCGCTACTCTCATTCCAACAGGCTAGTAGTTTCAGGCATGAGCATTTCATGAGTTGTTTCTGTTGTCATGGAGACACTGATGTCAATTAGTGCGATATGACTTATTGTTATGTATTGGGGCTGTATTTTAATTATATTTTGGATTAAGCATTGGGACATATATGGTAAATATATGTGTTTGCTGTACAGTTTGGTATATGCTAATGACATTTCCCTGTAAAGGCCAAAAGACTTTCATACACACTTACCTCTTGTGTCACGTACCTCAAGAAACCACAAGTTTAACACATTACCTAAGTCTTTTTTAGAGACAAGCAGGGAATACCCAAATGTTACAGATTACTAACTTTGCAGGTTCTTTACAGTTTGTGGAAATTCTACTCCGTCAAGGATTTTTATATTGGTTTGGGTTAAATGGTAGTTGCACTGCAAGAAAATATTTTTATATGCATATAAATTACTGGTCTGTCAGCTTCAGGTTGACTCAGGGCTTTTTTTTTTTACAACCACAGTTAAAGACACTGCTGTGTGTGTTTGTGTGCGTGTGTGCGTGTATGCATGTGTGCGTGTGTGTGTGTGTGTGTGTGTGCGTGTGTGTTGATATACAGTTTAACACCAGTCGCAAGACTTCTTGTAAACTGTCATACCTACTTGATACATTATTTAACTTGAAAATGAAAAATGTTCTAATGTGCAAAAACACGAGAATGCATAGAAGACCGAACATAGGAACAAGATTTATAAATGATCTGTAAATCTTGGATTTCTAAAAAATACCCACAGTACCCTAGTAATACAAACACTATACCTATGTGTTAGTACATGGAACTATCTCATATGTCCTGTTTGGGTCCCTAAGATCACAAAAACTTTTTAACAGCTCACAAGTCATACTTAACATTTTTAAATCAGTTTGATATTAACAAGAAAGTAACTGGTGAAGGAGTTGGAGTCATCAGATACCAAAAGCATGTACTGTACGTTCACCATTAAGAGAGACCGACATTGCCATGGACTTAAAGGCTTCTGTGCTACTACTCCAAGACCAGCATAAAAAAAGCAAGACTAAAGTTTGTTTGTTAACACAACAAATGTATGATAACAGTATAGCTGCAGTTATGGAATGCAAGCACTTTCTGTGTTATGAGTAGTTTTACTTGTGAATTATAGCACCCACTAGTGGGGCTAGTTTTAGTTATAGTTTTAATTATAGTTTACGTTTGGCGCCCACCAGAGGGGATTTAGACAAAACTTCTTGTAGTCCCTTAGGACACGGTCATTTAGTCATCTACAAAGTTTTGTTAAAATACATTAAATAGTTGATGATATGTGCCCTCACTTCGTGTTTGGTGGCTTCATCATTGAATTCCAGATGAACCATTCATCATATCAAAAATCTGAGAAACAACTGTTGTTTGGGTTGGTCTCCCAATGCTTTCTTCCAAATTTCATAATTGTTCGACAGTAGAAAATTCAAAATGGCCAAATTCCTGTTTGAGAAATCACAAATTGCTTAGATCACCAAAACTTGGAGCCTTCATGGGAATGACTAATGTTGAGTACTGCAAAAGTTATGAGCAGTTTTACAAATTTGCTCATTATAGCACCATGTAGAGGTGAATTTAGACAAAACTTCTTGAGGACCTTTAGGATCTACAAAGTTTTCTCAAAATACATCAGTTGCTGAGACGCCCTCATTTCCTGTTTGACAGCTTTGCCATCAAATTCATTTGCACATTATGATCGAACTATCCTGTACATCAAACTTGTAAGTAACAACTTTTTTTGTTAGTCTGGTCTTCCATTATTGCATACCAAATTTGCTAATGATAGAACAAAGTTTGTAGGTGAAGAATGCAAAATACTTACCTACTGGAGGCACTAGAGAGTTTCACTGGTGTATACTAAAATTGCTGTGAAGGTAGCCGAGACTGTCATCTATAACTGTGCCAGATTTTGCCATCTAGAGGTGAATTTCACAAAAGTCAAGTCAAGTCAAGTCAAGTGGGTTTTTATTATCATTCCTCTATATAGCTTGTATACATTGGAATGAAATTTCTTCAGGACCGTGGTGCAACACATAACAGTATGCAAAACTACATAAAGTGCAAATACACAACAGTGTGAGATGAGTGCAAGGCAATAAATACACAGGACAGTAGATGCACAGAACATGGGCTGTAAACTATTATGTAATGTAGCAGCACAAGTATAGCAGCAATATCGACAGCAAAAGCAAGTTCCATACTATAAAAGTGACTGGTGCAGATTCAAGACCCTAAGGATGAGGTCCTTTAGTGGTCTACCAAATTTGGTCAAAATCTGTCAGAAGGGTTGCTGAGATATGCTTTTATATTCTGTTTGACAATTTTGCCATAAATTTCATTTGCCCATTATGGTTGAACCATCCTGTATATCAAAACTCAGAGAAAGAACTTTTGATTGAACTGGTCTCATAATGCTGCATGCCAAATTTGTTGATGATTGAACAAAATTTGTAGAAGCATAATAAATGTTTGGAACAAACTTCCTGTTTGAGAAATCCACAATATCATCACCTTCAAGGGAATCAATAGGAACAGAATCTTGATTTAATGTTGAGTGGTTAAAAAATTATGAGCAATATTACAAATTTGTTAATTTTGTTAGTTTGGTCAGAATATGTCACACCATTGTTGAGATATGCTTACAGTTCCTGTTTGGCAGCTTTGCTGTGAAATTCATTTGTGTGTTATAGATGGGATAGTCTCATGATGTTGCAATTCAAATTTAATGATGATGGAACAAAGTCTGTAGGAAAAGAAGAGAATAAATTGTTTTTGAAAAAATTTCAAAATGGCAGAAGCTAACATTGACCCAAAGAATGGGAGGAAAATGGAATCGCTTTTCTATTACATTCCGTTGTAGAGTTATTATTGTAAATGTCTACTAGAGGGCTTGAGTGGAGTATACCAAAATTGCTGTAAAGGTAGCTAAGAGTATCCTCCATCAGTGTGCCAAATTTAATAAAACATGTGTACAAAGTATTCTCTTGGCTGCCATAGAATCCCATAGGAAGTATAATAATAATAATAATAATAATAATAATAATAATAATAATAATAATAATAATACTTATTATTATTATTATTATTATTATTATTAGTAGTAGTAGTAGTAGTAGTAGTAGTAGTAGTTTTAGTAGTAGTATTAAAGCTGCATGTAGCACTTTCAGGGGCCAAACACCCAGACTCGGTGAGCTGCACATTCACAGATGCACTACTATTGTTTCATAAACAATCACAGGAAAGCAGAGCCATAACTATCAGCAAAAGGATTCACGAATGATTTGTAGTTTCATGAATTTGCTAGTCCATTATGGGAGAATGGTTTTGAATATCAGAGTTTCTTTGATCTCAAGATGATGAGCCAGATTTTGTGACAACTGGATAAAATTTGGAGGAAGATAGCAAAAATGGCACTTAGATAGAAGCATTTTTTGCATGTTATTGTAACTTTTGACCAGTAGGTGGCGCTGGCACAAAATTTGTTGCAACGCCTCAGGGCATGGTCCTGAAGCTGCCTATCAAGATTTGTGTCAGTGTGCAAGGTTGTTGCTGAGATACAGACTCATGTCCTGTTTGATGGCTTTACTGTCAGATTTGTCAGCACATTTTGGGCAAACCAATTGGAATATCAACATTCTTTTCATAATTTTCATCCAGGTTGGTTTGAATATGATGTATGTCAAATTTGTGTTGACTGGACATAAATTGTAGGAGGAGTAGAGAAAAAACTGTTTTTAACTAAATCCAAGATAGTTGACAGCAAGCACACTTGAATTTCAGATGTTGGTGTGTGTTCACTTCAGCATACTCCAGGGAATTATAGGAAAAATGAGCTGTGAATTTAGCACACATTCTTCAAATGATATAAGGGGAAAAAAATGAAAGTTGTTACAGTTCTTGACCACAAGGTTGTGCAGTCATGGCATTTCTTGAGTACATTCAGGAAGAGTTGCAAAAAAATAGTTTATGAAAAAAAATTAAAGATGATCTAATTAGGTGCAAATTGTCATAATAGGATTTGTTGAACTCGTCGTGACCCAGGGAATCTAGGAATGCCTGGCTTTCACATATTGGACACATGGTTATGACCATAAAAATAATGCCAAATTAGGTCAATGGTGGTGCTAGAGCATTGGCAGCACTTGGCCCAAATTTGGTCAGAATGTTCCTTAGACCCTCCCCAATCAGTGTGCCATATTTCACAACTTTTTACCTGGCGGTTCTATGGGCTGCCATAGACACCCTAGCCAGAAGAAGAAGAAGTAATAAAAAAAGACTAATAAAAAGAAATGGTAGAATAATTATAGGGTGCCTACGCACCTTCAGTGCTTGTCTCCCTTATAATAAGAAAAGGTAGAACAACAATAGGGTGAATAACAGGTGTATGTAAACTTTGGTCGTCGACTTTGTATGCCTGTGTGTCTTGTAGTGAGAGCAGAATGCCAGAAATATAATTGGTGGTGATCAGAAGCAAATAGCATCATGCTGAACCTGTGTGTCAAGCTTGCCTCCGTCTGCTCTGTTTTTTTTTTGTTTGTTTGTTTTCGGAGTTAAAAAAAGTAATGTGGAAAAGCATAAAGAAAAAAAAGGAAAAAATAAATATACTGTAGCACCATTCTTTCTCTCATGCCTTTCATAATAAAGCAGATTCCATCCCTCAAAATATAAACAAACTACTAGCTTAATTTAGCCTACCACAACCCTGACCAAGCGGTTACTAAGGATACTGCAAATGCACCACATTCATCCCATAGAATGAATGACTTTGTGCCATGAACTTCATATCTTACCACTCCCTCATGCCCACATGTGAACCATCCTGGCATGCTTTCTTTAAAAATGTGCACGTCCTATTATTGTCTGTATTCATATCCATTTAGATCTGTTATATCCATCAATTATGAATAATGCATTAATGTTCCGTTACATCTCTAACCCCTATATACATCCATCCATCCATCCATCCATCTTCTACCGCTTACTCCTTCTTCAGGGTCTCAGGGGAACCTGGAGCCTATCCCAGGGAATATCGGGCACAGGGCGGGGTACACCAGGGTGCCAGTCCATTGCAGGGCACACCCCTATATACAGTAAATGCTAAATGTTAAATTTTCTCTGAATCAAAAATGACCAAAATTTTTATTAAAATCATCCAAACAGGTAAAATCATTAAATTCAACCAAGAAGTTTTAATAACAGGGCCAGGGGGATAACTGCTAAACAGAATGAGGGTAACTGATACACAAAACTCAAACCTGATTAACAGGACTCAAGTCATCACCAGTAAGCAAAACAAAGGGAACTGTGATTATTAGCACTATTAGAATTATTAAGAAGAAGTCATAACTGTTAAAAAAAAATGTTGTCAGTCAAGACTGAATTATAGGACACATGACTGATTAAAAGGTCATTAGTACACACATCAGAATACTTGAATCTTTTGTGAAATCAAAAAGGGAACTACTCTCATAAGTATTATGACCAGTAGTTATATATCTGCTCTACAATACTGAAAACTGAATATCTGTCATCTACACCTTCAGACTGATCACTGCTAAATTGTAGTTTGTTTCTAAAAAATTCAGTCAATAAAACATTTTACTTTGAAATATTGACCAAACCTCACAAAATATCTTGCATTTCTTTGCCCTTACAATTACAGTATTTAGCTCAAAATGTTTTTCAAAATGAAATTTAAATTCTTCCTTATTCATGTATCATTTGAACCTTGCTTATCCTTTGTCAGTTATGTTCCTTTAGTGTTAGGATATGAGAATCTTCAGGTTATGATTCTTGAGAAGAGAGAAGGAGAAAGTGCGCAAGAAAGAAGGTGCCCTCGTCCTGCCACACACTTCCCACACCAAGGCCTTGGGAGAGTTTGCCAAATGACACACAGACACACAAAATTCAAACGGCAAGGTCTCTCATTTATTCAAAGAAAGGCAGAGTGTATATCATGCTTGATGGGTTAACTATTGATTGGCTAGGTGGAAGGGCATATTTGCATAATAGAGAAGTCCTGCAATGAGAGGAACCACCGGGTCACCCTGCCATTTTAGTCTTTGGCCAAGGCCATCCACTGTAGGGGGGGCGTGGTCAATCACCAGGTAAAGTGTCAGCTTGCCAGATAATACTGGAGTTCCTCTATGGCCCACTTTATTGTGGGGGCTTCTCGTTCCATGGCAGCATATTTCTGTTCAGCTGGGGTCAGTTTTCTGCTGACATAGAGGACTGGTTGCTCGTCACCTGTGAAAGTTTGGGACAGGACGGCCCCCAGTCCTGTCTCGAAAGCATCTGTGTGCACAGTGAAGGGTAATGAGAAGTCAGAGTTCCGGAGGACAGGCGAGCTGCTGAGGGCTTGTTTGAGGGCCGGAATGCTCTGCTTGCTCGGTCCACCGCACCCGGTCCGGTTGGCCTTTCTTGGTCAAGTCTGAGAGGGGGGAAGCTACAGAGGAGAAGTTAGGTACGAACCTCCTATAGTACACCCACAGCCCCAGAAAAGCATGTACCTGCTTCTTGGATGTGGGCCGGGGTACCCTCTCACGGCAATCGCTCCTCCCCTTTCAGGTATACAGCGGTGGTTCCTCTGCCTCCCGGCAGATGATACTGACTCCTCCATTCTAACCGGCAACCGCTCCAGCACCACAGTTCCTCTGCGCCATGATCCTGCCGTAGCCGCAAGGGCTCTCCAACAGCACGTCTTCCTTCCCAACGTTTAGGCTCCAACGTATCATGCTTTAAAGGTGGGAACCAGCTGAACATAAACGCAAAGTTTAACCCTTAAATGGTCGTTAGCGACTTGGTCGTTAGCGACTTGGGATGTCATTCAGTACCTTACCTCTCATTTATTTTTTCACATTAGACATCCACTTTAGTATTCCTCAATCTATTTATAAAATATAAAATTGCTGAATAATATCCATTTTATAATTAATTTGTTGTAAATAGTCTTTAGGGTCACAAGTGACTAGAGGTAGGGCTGCATGATTATGGCCAAAATGATAATCACGATTATTTTGATCAATATTGAGCTCAAGATTATTTTTCACGATTATTCATTGATTTTACGGACAACATATTTTTTTTATTGCACTTTCACATTTAAATAAACAGACCACTGCTTTCACCTCCATGTTGTGCTACTGTCATGTATCAAGGAAGGAACTCTGGACTTAATTTCCCAGCAGCCACTGCACCGTACTACATCATTGTCACATGACCACCTGCACCTGTATCGTTTAATGAGCACTCCTACATATAGCCACTGTTTGTACTGCTTCCTCATCTTACATATTGTTTAACTTGATCTTTGTCCCTGTACCATGTTTTGTTTCATAGTTTATGTTTAGCCTTAGCCACAGTATTTTGCCTAGTTGTTTTAGTGTTTTTTGTAGTTTGTTGGGTTACTTGTTATTAAATGTTCGGAAATCTGCGATTGCTTCTGTCTCTACCTTTGAAACGTGACAGAACGTAAGACCTAAACCTCGGAAGCAGCAGATGAACATGAAATACCTGGGCTTCACTCTGCCACCTATGTTCGCGGAGAACTACGCTACTCTACGCCAACAGGAGGAGGAGTACCAAGCTGTGCTCCTACCCTCCCTCCCCTATTATGGATCTAGTACAGCAAATGGAGTCAGCAGAGAACATAAGTCAGCCTCCTTGCTCGTCTGAGGACGCCGCTCAGCCTTTCGGATCAGCTGAGGACGTCGCTCAGTCGCCCTGGTTGGCTGAAGACGTTGCTCCGTGTCCCGACATACCCAAGTGCTCCCCTTTGTTCACCAACCCCGCGCACAACGCCACTGTGTTTGCCTGCTCCGCTGAGGAACTCACCCTGCTTTTCTGCACTGCTGAGGGCATCGCTTGGCCTTACCGCTCCATTGAGAAAGGCACTCCGCTTTTCTGCCTGGCTGAGGACGTTGCTCTGCCTTCCTGCTCCTCTGAGGACTTCGCTCCGCTTTCCTGCTCAGCTGAGGACGTCGCTCTGCCATCCTGCTCGGCTGAGGTCATCGCTCTGCCATCCTGCTTCGCTGAGGACGTCACTCTGCCTCCATGTACCGCTGAAGATGTTGTTCCTCTTCTTTGCTGCGTGCCGTATGTCACTCCCCCTTCCTGCTCCATGGAGGGCATTGTTTCCCCCTCATGCTTCGCGGAGAGCATCGTCCCTCCCTTTGGCCTCACGGAGAACCTCTCTTCCCTCTATGGTCTCACGGAAATCTTGGAGCTTCCCTTGGGCCTTGCGAAGAACATCGCTCCCCTCTCCTGTCGTGCTGAGGAAGTTGTTCTGCTGTCCTGCCCTGCAGAGGACGTTGCTCTGAGCACCAGCCCCGCTGAGGACATCACTCTGCTTGCCTGTTCCGCTGAGGACGCCGCTCTGCTTACCTGTTCCGCTGAGGACGCCGCTCTGCTTACCTGTTCCGCTGAGGACGCCGCTCTGCTTACCTGTTCCGCTGAGGACACCGCTCTGCTTACCTGTTCCACTGAGGACACCGCTCTGCTTACCTGTTCCACTGAGGACGTTGCGTTGCTTTCTTGCTCCACTGAGGATGCCGCTCAGTCTCTTGGTTCAGCTGGGGACCTTTTGCCCAGGGGGCCAGGACCGCTAGAGGGAGGGAGTGCATTTTGGGTGCTCTGGGAGAACGCCCTTGGGAGGGGTTCTGTCATGTATCAAGGAGGGAACTCTGGACTTCATTTCCCAGCAGCCATATTACATCATGACCACCTGCACCTGTATCACGTTTGTTTAACAAGCACCCCTACATATAGTCACTGTTTGTACTGCTTCCTCGTCTTACGTATTGTCTAACTTGACCTTTGTCCCTGTACCATCTTTTGTTTCATAGTTTATGTTTAGCCTTAGCCACAGTTTTTTGCCTAGTTGTCTTAGTGTCTTTTGTAGTTTATTGGGTTACTTGTTATTAAATGTTTGGAAATCTGCAATTGGTTCTGTCTCTACCTTTGAAACGTGACAGCTACATTCCAGCTACTGTACAAATCTTTGCATCAAATTAGACTGGTCCTTAAAGTGCGTCATCTCGTAGAAGCAAAATATAAATAAAATTGTACCCAAAATATAGGATAAACAGGAAAACGGAAATAAACAGCTAACCGTATCCTACAAATGAACTACACCGCGGTCGCTTGACTTCAATGTCACCATCACCAAATGTCTGACAAACTTTTCCAAACTTGATTTAAAACATTTTCCATAATATGGATTTACTCTGTGGATGAATGTTCATCCACATTTTTTGTGAGAATTGTTCACAGCATACCTGAAACAGTTTATCTGCAAAGTTTTTTCCTGTTCAGCGTGATGACGTTTAATATCACTGACAACCTCTGTAGTCCCATTTAGCAACATGTTAGTGTCATCATTTCCCCTCGCACAAGCGATGGAGCTCGCAGCGCGCTCTTTTAGTGACATTGACTTTGTTTACTTTCTACATTAGCATATTGTTATGATTTCTGTCTTGTCTCTGCCCCTGTATTGTCATTGGTTGTTCCCTTATGTGTCATCATTTTCACTATTTTAGTGTGTGAATTAAAAGTGCATAATTTTAACGGTGTACATATTTTTATGCTTATTGACAAAAATGTCCAAATATAAAGAAATATGCTGTACTTTATTATTTTGTATTTGTTAATAAAATATTAGGACAGTTTTATACTATTGGGGCAGTTTAGAGATCCATCCGCATTAGATATAAACTCCGGGTCGCTAATGACCCCAATATGTAATAATGATTATGTAAACATGCATGCATTTAAAGGGTTAATAATAAACAGAACTCAAACATATCATAAAACACACAAACATAACTCTAACACAAAGCGCACGTGCGCCTCTCTCCCTCTATGGCGCTTCCTTTATCACTCTCTCCCACTGATTATACAACTCACTGCCAGGCATGCATCTTCACAGCCCTGCTCGTCCCTCCTCCTTGTCACATCCAGGTCTCTGAAATAAGATGTCAGAGCAGAGTTCACCTGAACACACTATGCACACTCTACACCACTCTAGCCAAGTAGAAGGTGTAGTAGCACTGACACACACCCAGCCTCAAATCACGCCCCCCTCTCCCATAGTTGCCCCCATGGTCGAAACAACCGCTTGAAAGTGCCCTGTACGGTGCCCACATAGTAGATAAAACATTATAAATTGCCTTTACAGTGGAAAAACCATGATGAAATGCCCTAATGCCCACTGTCTGTAGTAGATGCCCTTTAATTTTTTTGAACCGCAGACAACCCATGTTCACCCCTGCACTACACTCATGGGGTCTGATAGTTTATGAGAACTGTTTCTTATGGAGTTGTTAAAGAGAATTTGAAATGTTTTGGAAAGCAGGTGCTGTACATAAATATAAAATTTCTTAATTTCTCCCATTAGGGAAAAAATCGATATCTTGTGTTTTTTCATACTATAATAACCCCAATAGGGTTTTTAGACTGGTGTTACTCTTAGTCATTCACCTAGTGAACCTTCAGTAGTAGTAAAGAGACATTTCTTAGCTCTGTGAACCATACTTAACTTCAACCCTCAGATTCTCTCATGCTCCAACCACAATACCCCATCCCACCCCCAGTTGATGACGGTCTTCCAGTCACACAACAGACTAAACCACAAACAGTAAGGGGTCGTGACTAGAAAAAAAACAATATTTTGACATACATACTGTATCTGTCTCTCCCTTATTTTCACTAGAGTGGGTGAATGCAGCTTGGTTTTTCTCCCACCAAAGCCAGGTATACCCAATTCAATTTACATAATATGACTAGGCAAACTTGCATATTTACCACACTTCTAACAAGCAGTGCAGCTTTCATACTTTCATGATTTGGTGAGTCTGAGATTTGGGTAGCAATTATATGTTATTCCATTATATGTATGAATCAATAACTGAACAGTATATGTCAAGCTTTGCCTGTAGTATTTAGCTATTTGTAATTCCTAATCTGTATTATTTAAAATATGATCTGCTATATGCTCATCTTCTAAATAAGTAGACATATTGATACATGAATATACATTTCGATCACTAGCCTTAACAAAAAAGTGTTAGGACATTCCTACATCAGAAACCAACAATTCTGACATGAACACCTGAGACCTGATTCTTTGAAATAGCAGACAAACTCATGAATTGCTCCAAAACAGCAGGAAACAGTGACACCATTATGGAGACTAAATTATATGAGGAAGTATATAGTGCTGACTGTACTTGATGCTTGAACGTCAAATAACAAAACACTCGTCTTCATGACTTTGTCTTTTGTCTACCATAAACTATTTGACTGTTGTTTTTGTGGTCTAATTGTAGAAGTAACTATAAAACCACTAGACATAATGAAACTTCAGTTGCTAATGTCTACTAATATGGCTTTTATTTATCTGCCCTTATGTGTATTACCTAGAATTTCTGATTGTTTTTTGTTTATTTTTTACTGTGATAATATAATGTGCCTGTTATTAATTAAGGACTTATTAACCTTATTGATGCATGCCAATTTTAGAATTGTTGTACCCTTGATGTATTAGCAATTACTATATAGTCTACTGACACATTGTCCTCATATATAGTATACTTGATTTATTAAGGAAAACCTTTAAAAAAATAAATAAATAAAATAATAATAAAAAAAAACCAGCACTGTTGCATGAACAATTGGCCTTCTATTGGTTTAATACTTTATGCCTTGTTTTTGTAGAAGCTTTCTGAATTTTAACTGTAAAAACAACAGTAAAAAGATATATATGAGTTGCAGTAGCATAGTTGTATACTTCTGATGAAAGAATGTCAAATAAAATAATATATATTGATAAGCTGTGCCGTTTTCTATCAAATCAACATTGGTAAGGTGCTTTGTAGGCTTTATTGACTTCACCTTTGGAGAGAATTTGATGGGTTAGGTGATCTTGGGTGCTTCATGAGAAGTGCACACTCATTCATATTTCAACATTCAAACGTGACCACATATGAGGAAAATTACGAGCAGGAGATCTAAAACCGTGATTAACTTCTTTTCTACGGTTTTGAAAGAGGGAGGTAATTAACTTGAAAAGAATTAGCTGTAGGAGGGGATAATACCTGGAGAAGTAGAGCACTGAGCCTCCCACTATTGCTTAGAACTCATTTTTCTGCAGGGAAGTTGAGTTCAAAATATGGCTATGCAGACATTGAAAGAGATATGGAGTTTTGGGTTGTATGTTTAAAAGGTAGTGTGGTCTTCCTAAGAATATTTCTATTTAGGACTTTCAACTTTGTTGTTAGTGTAATCTTTTCCCAACCAGTTCTTTTTGAAAAAGTTTGTATTCTATTGATTTTCACCAGTCTCCTTAAAGCACTGCACTCCAAATCATGTCCGAGTTGTTAGCATGTTTCACAGAAAGCTACAGATATGCAACTGCTCACCAGCTCCTCTTCTGACTTTGTAAACCAAAATGTAGACCCCTAATGTGTAATAGACTCTAATAGTTGCAGTAGGGAGAGGTTTTCTAAACTGACAGGCAAGCAGAAACAACTCTTTGCCATGATTGGTTTGATGCTATAATGGCCCACAAAATTTTATGTTTTGTTTACAGAACCTGGGGCTCCACTGAGACCAGATGTTTTTCTCTGAGCAGATATTTTACTGGCATGTGATCAGAATCAAAGGATGTTTTAATTTATTAAAACACTGATAAAAACACCTTAAAAAATGGCCTGTAAGTTTACCCATTTTTAGTACCCAGCTAATTCATGAGCTATTTATGAACAGTATATCAAGACGTTAACATTAGATCAAGTTTGGTGGGATAACAATGTTTGGTGGTTTAGTCATTTTTGGGGCACCCATATATTTTGCCTATCCTATACATATAAATGCTTCAAGGAGAGATTTAGGAACCAAACTCGTGTTTGTCACATGTTTATCAATATGTAATTTCTATCCATTTTCTATACTGCTTACCCTACAGGGTCGCGGGAACCTGAAGCCTATCCCAGGGAGCATCTGGCACAAGGCAGGGTACACCCTGGAGAGGGTGCCAATCCATCGCAGGGCACAATCACATACACACATACACACATTCATACATTCATACATTATGGGCACTTTGGACATACCATGCATGTCTTTGGCCTGGGGGAGTACCTGAGTACCAGCAGCATGGGGAGAACATGCAAACTCCGCACACAGAGGCCGCGGCGGGAATCGAACCCCCAACCCTGGAGGTGTGAGGCAAACGTGCTAATCTATGCCACCATGCGCCCACTAATTTTCCACAGTACAATATCTATATTTTATGTTAATGTAATGTGATTGCTATTTCTGCGATTCCACTGATTCTTAACATGACTTCTCAAAGCAAACCTTTAAGAGTTACAACCTGTTTGAACCCTCCATACTTTAAAATAAGCCTTAATAAAGGAAACATGTGTTGACAGTCTAATAAGGAAAATGATTGTTTAGCACATTTAAACACAGCAATATACACACCATATTTTAATGGGTTTTTAATAAGAAATCTTAAATAAAAATAAACATCTGTTTTGTAGATAAACTGTAAAATAATGTATACATGTCAGAGCAATAACTGTGCCTAACTCTCCACATAACCTACCTATTTTTGAACCCATTTGTATTCTTAAACATTTATACATGTCTATTTTGCAGGAAGAGTTTACTAATATCCTTATCCACATAATGAGACAAACAAACAAAACACTACAAATGGAATAATCATTCTCAGTTTGTCCTAAGCCCACATGTTATCCAGGTTTGGTATCTCCGGAGTTTATGAGTCATCACAAGGCACAGACTCATTTTGTTGGTAAAATAGAAGGTCATTTTGGAAACACCAGTAAAAGGTCATGGCTTCACAGTGATATTTTTTCAGCAGCTACACAGTAGTTTCGAAGGTGACTAACAGTCAACATCTTTCTATAAGGTCTAATGCCCAATGCATTTCTAGTTATATCTATATTTAATATAAAAGACAAACAAATGACTTTTTAATCAAAGAAAAACAGACTGCATACAAAATAATGATCCAATGCTAATCTATAATTCAAAATCATTCCATGAGCACTGTGTCATCATAACTTAAACATGACATATAAATCATTCCTATAAAAGGATAACATGTAATCATAATGTCTCAACCAGCCCCAACAAAAAGATCAAGAGAGACATTTAAACGAAGTGGGGAAAAAACCACCTCTATGACAGTGAAGTTTCCTTAAATGGGGCATCTGATAATCATATCACTCAGTTTCAGTTTCTTTTAGTCACAGAACAGATTCAATGTACCAGGGCTACAGCAATGTAAGGTGCAGTAAAAATACTGTGGCTCTCAATGGTATATAATACCTACTGCTGATTTTTTTGTCATAGCAATTTTACAGACTGGCGTGTGAATGAAGAAGAGGATTAGACAGGAGGAAGGAATTTCTCGCCAGATTCCTCAACTGGCTTTCCACATGCACTACCTAGAGAAACAGACAGATAGAGAGACAGTGGGAGACTGTATCTGATGTACACACACGCACACACCATCTTCATTCAATTCGCCAGCACAGTGGTTCCCTACCTTGTCGTACTATGTCTGTCTTCTTCTTAGGACACCGGCTGAGCTTTAGTATCAGGATGAGAAGCAGAAAAGCTGCGAGAGAGGCCAGCCCTGGAATTGAAAATTTACCATCAAAATTCACTACTGAAGATTCAGCATCGTAACACATGAGTGTATTTCAAAGTGTTGTTAATGTTATAGCAGTTGAGTGGTGAAGGTTACAGAGGGCATGCTTCCTGCTGTCTTGGGACACAGGAAAGGAGGTTGTGGGGGTAGAGATGGAGTTTCTGCTGGTGGTTAGAGTCATGGTTGATGTGCTGGTGGATGTGGAAGACAAAGGCAAGGAGGAGGAGGGAGGTACTACTGATTCCGCTTCATTTCTGCAATTGATGTCAGAGGTGACATTTCCTGGAATTGTCTCACTGCTCTGAATGCACCTAAAAAGGAAACCGCAAAGGTTCAGATGAACATGTAGTTACTAGATTTCTCATAATGTTGTCATGCACATAGGCAAAAAATTTTAGTCCTGCACCTTTTGGTTTGTATAATGTTAAAATGACTTACTGTGGCAATGGTTGACATTCAGAGTTAATTGCATCAGTGAAAGTGTTAGGCGGACATTTCTCACAAATCCTCATTCCATTTTCTTAAAAAACAAACAAAAACTTCATGCAAGCAAAAAGCAATGGGGTGGAAAAAAATCACCATATTTCTTGCACTGTAAATTCACTAAAGTAAAAAAGAAAATCATATATTGGTGTGATATGATAAGTATATAATTACCTAAATGCTTTATCCCTGATCCTACACGGCAAACGCATATTTTTTGTGGTTTGTCCAAAGGGGTAAAGCCGGCAAAGCAACGACACTTAGTATTACTTGTTAGTGTGCAGGGTGAAATTTCAGAACTATTCAGTTCTAAAATAGAGAATCAAACATAGTGGAAGCATTAGTGCAATAAATTTAAAAAAATCATGGAAACAATATTTTACTATAATCCAAATTATTATTACTGCAACTTTAAATAACAATGTCTTACACAGACAAGACATTCTCAGTGCTTCTGATATGAGCTTGTATTTGCTTCTGTACTTGTAACAGAAGCAAATACCTGGCTTTAAGTTTTACATTAAGATAGGTTTGTTAATTATAGGCAGTTGCAGTTATTTCATGTTTAACTTCAATTGTAACTCATCTGGGAAAAATTGGTGCCACTTCCTGGAAATTAAAAGGATTACTTACCACAAGGATCACAGTTTTGACACTCTTTACTTTCACTATGTTTATGGTTGTATTGGCCATCTGGACAAGGTTCACAATTGGTCTTTGAGCGCGTGGCTTTCTCACCTACATGACACACATCCAATCAGTTAAAACAACATGAGGAACAGCATCAGAGTTAATAACAGACCACAACTTATCTAAATTGTAGCACACATTTACCTGGTTTACAAAGGATTCCGGATGAAACATGAATTTGATCAAGCCATAACAAGCAAAAGAAGCTCCAGATGATGTAAAAGCTTTGCCAGAGCATGGCAGTGCTGGGTAAGTTACACGCTGAGTGTAGTCACAGGTGTGCTCCCTCTTTCAAAAAATAACAGTGAATCAAACCTGTAGATGCTGCACAATGAATGATCACGTCCCTCGCTCTTTAGGGAAAGCATCAACAGTTTTCCACCACCCACACAGAAATATTTTGCTAACTGTAATTAAGTAATTACATTTAATGCATGTTTTAGTAATTCACTAATGAATTCATATTTTTAAAAAGTGATTAATGTTACCTAATGAAAATAATTTGAATTAGATACAGGATGAAGAAAATAAAAGAACAGGCTCTTGAATCATTCGATACCAAAGGCAGATAATTGAGAAACCAGTACTGTTTTTGATTACGTGTACATCTGCTTACTGACACTAGTTCAAAGTGAGTTCACCTAATTATGCTTTTGCTTCTAGATTGATGAGAGCACACAACTTCTCTTGCCAGCTGACTGAATACATGCACCAGGATGTGTGTTCTCCTGCACTCATTCAATCATAATTCATTTCAAAAATGTATTTCTAGTGTGGCTAGAAATCTGCCTCATTTTGATGATACAGTACTAATAAGAAACATTTTTTTTTTGTCATTTGATGATACGTCTAGGAACATTTGCAAAAATGAATGACTTTCTGGCGTTGCTAAGCAATAAAACCTGAAATACATACAGATTATTTTTGGATTACAGAATATGATGACTCATGAATGACATCATGTTCTTTTGAATGCAAATTTGTAAAAGAGAATTTCTCAATGTTTCCACAACCAATAGGTTAGTATTCTGCCTTTGATAGAGTGACACATTTGTCAATTTTATGCAAAATTCAATATAATCTGCTAGTGCTAATGGAATTTTAGATTTAAGTGTTGTATTCAATTCTCATTCCAACACAGAAGAAATCTTCAGCACTCAGAAGAAATTGTGCATTATAGTAAAATAAAATCTTAAACAGCATATTCACCACTTGTGAATATGTTGTGAAGCTTTTAATATATGGGTATGTCTGTAAATTTTTGGTGTCAAGATATGGGCATTTCCATTTTGAATTTTTCTAACTTTAGCTAACTTTAGATGTTTCCACTGTATCCTCAATAATAAAAATAACATTTAGTTAGTTCATGCAAGTAACACGCAGAGTACTGGAAAAAAGAAGAAAAACACGCCTCTTTAACTCAAAACAGGATGACATTATGAAAGCTGCACTCTTGCAGAGCTTCCGTCCTTAGCTTTTATGGTGGTTAGAAATGATTAGAAAATTTAGAACAGTTTTTAACAGGTTACAAATGTTGTGTAACAGTATATATTTCTTAAATTCATATTCAAAGTTTACACTAACTTATTGTAGCTGCTAATGTGTAGGCTTTTCATGGTGGAAGACAAAAGTTGGTTATCAGAAATGGAAAACAATGGTTATGTTTGAAGGGGAAAACCATTTAGGTTTGGATGGATTAATATATCCTCATCGTTGTAGATTTTATCTGAAGAATTATTTTCTGTTCCACTGCTAAATGTTGAGATGAAGCACATTCATAAAAACTACATAATAAATACAGAACATAATATAACTATTTTGGTTACAGTAAGAATAAAAAAATGTTTTGTTAACAATAGCAAAATATTTCTCACACAGTCATAGACATAAGTTCACAGTTTACTCAGTGTTTCAGTCTTGATTGTAAAGTTGCTGAAACCTGCAATTCCAGTTTGTTACAGTTTCTCAACTATAAATACACATCTGTGAAACCAATAATTTGCTTTTTCACTTTGAGGTACATTGATTCTGGCCTGTTAGAGGTTGTGTCCAGAGCAGTATAGCTGCACAAATGGTAAAATATTACATGGTGTTTTTAGTGCAATATTGTTGCGGTTTTACAAAATTAAAAAAAAAAAAAAAAAAAAAAGCCATGTGATTGAACATGGCTGAAATCACATTATGGTCTGGATGATTAATCATTGAATTACCCATATAAACATTCTGATTAGTAATTGATGGCATACTCTTATAAAAATTGTCCTTTGGAAAGTTAAGTACTTTAGCTTACTAAAGGGGTTCTACTTGGAACCATCTCAGATTAACACTCTGTTAGGGTTCTACAACACATAGAACCTTTATGCTAGGACAAAATAAAGAAGCCTTAAGGGTTCTAGATTTAAACTTTTAATCCCCATTAGAATCCATTCTATTCGCATAATGATCATAAGTTTATGTACCTGTCTGGGGAGTTTTGCATGTTCTTCCCGTGTCTGCATGGGTTTCCTCCAGGGTCTAGTTCCTGATCATTGTCCAAAACATGCTGTAAAAAAGTTTTAGTTTTTACTACATAAAAGACAAAAGAGCTCTTTTAACTTTTATAAATATTTTACCATTGTGTCACTAACTGAATATACAGTGGCAAGAAAAAGTATGTGAACCTTTTGGAATTTCATGGTTTTCTGCATAAATTTGTCATGAAATGTGATCTGATCTTCATCTAAGTCAAGGGTATTGACAAATACAATGTGTCTAAAATAATAACACAAAATAAATTCTGATCCCTCATGTCTTTATTGAACACACTCATTCAACATTCAAAATGGCAGTGGAAAAAGTAAGTGAACCCTTAGAATTACTTCCTGTAGCTGTGGATCAGACCTGCACATCGTTCAGGAGGAATTTTAGCCATTTCTTCCTGGCAGAACTGCTTTAGCTCATATTCTTTGGACGTCTCATGTGTATGGATCTCAAGTCATTCTTTGGCATCTCTATTGGGTTGAGGTCTGGGCTCTGACTTGGCCACTCCAAAAGGCAGATTTTGTTTTTCTGAACCCATTCTGTTGTGGACTTGCTCCGGTGTTTTGGGTCGTTGTCCTGTTGCATCACCCAACTTCTACACAGTTTCAGCTGACGTACAGACATTCTCACATTATCCTGAAGAATTTTCTGATATACTTGGGAATTCATCTTCCCCTCAATGATTGAAAGCTGGCCCGGCCCTGATGCAGCAAAGCTGGCCCAAATCATGATGTTTCCTCCACCATACTTTACGGTTGGGATGATGTTTTCATGATGATATGCCATGCCCTTTCTACACCAGATGTAGTGCTGTGTGGTTTTTCCAAATAGTTCAATCTTAGTTTCATCAGTCCACAAACATTTTGCCAATACCGCTGTGGAGTGTCAATGTGCTCTTTTGCAAACTTCAGGCATGCAGCAATGTTCTTTTTAGTAAGCAGTGGCTTCCTTCGTGGTGTCCTGCCGTAGATACCCTGCTTGTTCAATGTTTTACGTGTTGTAGACTCATGAACAGAGATGTTAGCCAGCTCCAATGATGCCTTCAAATCTTCGGCTGTCATTCGGGGTTGTTTCTTTACCTCGCTGATGAGTCTTCATTGTGCGCTTGGTGTCATTTTGACTGGGCACCCACTTCTTGATAGAGTAGCAACAGTCCCAAAGTGTCTCCATTTGTAGAATGTTTGCCTAACTGTAGACTGGTGAATTTCTAAAGTCTTTGAAATCACTTTGTAACCCTTGCCAGCTTTATGTAACTCATCAATTCTTGATCATAGATCCTCTGAAAGCTCTTTTTGGCGAGGCATGCCTACATAAGCATGTGCTTCTTGTGCGGTGCAAACTCCAAAAGTTTGAGGGGTTTTTATCAGTCAAAGTAGCTGTAGTCCACGCCTCCAAACTCATTTTCTTAATAAGACTCCAGGTGTGCTAAAACCTGACTCCAATTAGCTTTTTTGAGGTCATTAACTCAAGGGTTCACATACTTTTCCCACAAGCACTATGAGTTTTTATGAAAGATCAGAATTTTTTTGTGTTATTATTTTAGGCACATTATATTTGTCAATACCCTTGACTTAGATGAAGATCATATCACATTTTATGACAAATTTATGCAGAAAACGATGAAATTCCAAAAGGTTCACATACTTTTTCTTGCCACTGTAACTCAAGAAAATCTCAGGATGTGTAGTTCATTTAACACCTATTTGCCTGATGGGAGTCAGAATTAAAAAGCAAATATTACATCTCAATATTAAAACTCATGCAGTGACTTAGAATATAGCTTAAAAAATGCTAAAGACCTTACAGTATAATCTAATACCATTCTCACAATAACCCATAATTATGCACGTTAGTAATATAACGATTACATGATTTTTTTATTTAAAAAAGGTAAATTAACCAATAGATATCCAATTATCCAAGTATTAGTTAAGTCAAAAAAAAGCATTTATATTTCATTTACACAATTTGAGTTGCACACAGGATTCATTAACAAATCACATTTCTGATATCTGAAATCTTACAATATTTTGAATAAGTAATATAATGAAAAATACACTAAAAAGAAATCATAGGACTCCCTTAAATTTAAGTTGGAAAGTCTACAAAGAAATTGTGCAGTGAAGCATCAGGACAGCCACATTTAATAAATAAATAACTTTCAGTCTTACTACTAATTGGTCCAGTAATATAATCATAGTCACAAGGTTACAGTGGCACATAACCATCACATACTGTATCTATCATAATTTTATATGATAGTGTGCATTATAATGTGATAATTAATATAAACATAGCAATGTGTCAATGTCTGGGAAGCATGCATCGTATTGAATCAGTAATGTATTTCTAAATGTAAAATAAAATTAACACGCATCTCCATAACACACTCACAATATGTGATGCTACCCCAGTCTTACAAATACAGTCCCGTCTGAAACTGTTGGATCAGCAAGGTTAATTTATTTTATTTGTGTTATACACCAAAGACATTTGGGTTTGAGATCAAAAGATGGATATGAGATGAGAGTTTAGGATTTCAGCTTTTATTTCATTGTATTTACATCTAAATGTGTTGAACAACATAAAACATAGAACCTTTTGTATCAGATCACCCACTTTTTAGGTGAGCAAAATTATAAGAACAGAAATATTTCTTACTTGCAATAACTGTATCAAGCCTGCAACTCATTGACATCACCAAATTGTTGGTTTCTTCTTTTGTATATAGCCTCTTTCAGCTGTCGTTTGTTTCAGGGGTTTCTCTCTTCAGTCTCCTCTTTAGGAGGTGAAATGCATGCTCAATTGGGTTAATGACTTATATATACTTACATAGCACCTTTTAACATTAGTTGTTCTACAACACTTTAGGCTGTTTTTCATTCACCCATTCACATACACACACTCACACCCCATGCAAGGCGCTAACCTGCCATCGGGAGCAACTTGGGGTTCAGTGTCTTGCCAAAGGACACTTTGGCATGTGGAGGGTCCGGGGATTGATCGATCGGCGGGGCCAATCCTGCAATTAGTGGACAACCTGCTCTACCACCTGAGCCACAGCTGTCCCACAATCAAACAGGACGCACATAGGTAACAAGAAACACCCGTCACCTGTTCCAATATTTTTGTTCACCTACAAATTGGGTGGTCTGATGTTCTATGTTGTTTAACACATCTACATATAAATAGAAGGAAATTAAAGATGAAATTCTAAACTCTCTTCGCATAATCATCTTTTAACCTCAAACCCAAATGTCTTCAGAAAATAAAATAATAATAATTTAGCCTTGCTGTTCCAATAGTTTTGAAGGGGACTGTATGTCATTTAGGGAAGCCTCTCTCCATGACCAGTTCCACCTCTCTCTACCAGCTAACCTTACAGTAACAGTGCCCTCAGAAAATTATACGTATTCAGATACAGCTTATGCTGAAGTCAATTTTCTGGGCTCCTCATTCAGATTATGCATATTACTGGCATTTACTGATGGTTTATACAGTGTCACAGAATAAGGAAAAGTTCAAGACAACCTCCCATACTGCAATGTGTTCATTGGCTGCTGAATCATTACAGTGCTTTGCTACTTCCTGATGTCTCTGTCCATGTAACAAGATTCCTTTTCATGTCCTTCTTTTTCCCCCTTCTTAGGGTACAGCACAGAAACCACCCATGTTCATGTCTCTTTAGTCTTCTTTCTTCCTGTTAATGTATAGCTCAGAAACTATCCATATTCGTCTCCCTTGTTTCTTCTTCTTTTTTCTTCTTAAGGTATAGCTCAAGAAGCATCCATAATCTTTCTTTGTGTCAAGGTCAGACCAGGGACAGCCGCATCGGAATCATTATGACAACAGCCGGAGGAATAGGCTTGTCTCCATTGCCTACGGCCTTTAATTTTTTTTTTTTTTTTAAATATAACATGTCACTTTGTTCTGAAATCTGCAGGCAAAGCAACCTGCAGATCTGATGAAGGAACATGCTTGTGTGCGAGTGTGATGCCGTGTGTTGGTCTGGATCCAGGGAGTATTCCTGCCTTGGTAGGAGGGGGGAGGAGTGGGTGTGTTTGGGGGATATCATTTTGTTATTTAATTATGGAATCAAGTAAGATGAAAAATCCACTGAAAACAATTAAAATAACATGCTAGTAACAAACCTGAAAGTTCCCCCTCTAGCTACGCCTCTGTGTTCCAGTGTTCCAGGAATAAGCTTTGAATCCACCATGGTCATTATAACCTCAGCAGTTACTGAACTAATATAACACTTTGCAGACATTTAAAAAATATTTTTTTTAAATGTGATGAGTTACATCTTAAGCACAAGATTATGCATTGGAACAATAAACCATTGTTAACAGCACAGACCATTATGCTGATAAAGAAACATTCAGATTAAAAAGCATCATAAATCACAAACAGAGGGCAATACTATCAGGTTACTATTTAGGTTACCATCAAAATAAAATTAGAGAAGCCATTGGTTTGACAAAGCCAACATACTGTTCTGTTTTATAAGCTTCTTATTTTTGTTATTATTATTATTATTATTATTATTATTATCCTGAGACCCAAAATTTCTCAATGCTACTCCTCCCTGAGCATGTCTTTGGACTGGGGGAGAAAACCAGAGTACCCAGAGGAAACCCCCACAGCACAGGGAGAACATGCAAACTCCACACACACACACAGGGCAATGGTGGGAATCAAACCCCCCCACCCTGGAGGTGTGAGGTGAATGTGCTAACCACTAAGCCACCGTGACTCAGCACATGTGTTATGCATATATAGATACTGGTTTAGTAAGTGAGTTTTCTGTGCGTTACATGTAGCTTGCAACTCTGACGTTGCCAGATCTTTGTGTCATAGATGGTTATACATTTTTCAATAAATCACTGCCTTTAAATTCAAGTAGATGCTGTCTCTTCCAGTACCCTCAGTGCAAAAAAGTGTTGTGGACTTTAAAGCAATCATACTATTGAATGAATCATTAATAAACCAATTAATTAACTAAGAAATTATTTTACAGTCAACTGTTTTCTTTTTCAAATATGACTTTCATAGATGTTGATGTGTCAAAGATAGCTTCCATCAGAATGACTTAAACACTCAGAGCACACTCAGTTTGTATGAAAACTAGTTAACTAGCTCTTAAAATGGCGGATCATCCACACAAAACGCTGCCATCATACAGCCCATTCCCAAGGCCTATAGGAAACACCGTTTAACCCTCAACAACCGACAGGAGGCACCATAGCATAAAATTATCTCTATTTTTTTTTGCTGGCTGAAGAAGAAGAAAGCTTCAGCCTTGTTTACGTTGGTTGTCTTACAAATAATGAAAATGGCTAAATGGCTTTAAGTCCTTGTTGAGCGTCTGTTTTCTAATAGTTATTTTTGTAACTGTCGCCCATCTTAACTGAATTGTGCCCTGGCTGTGTGTTGTAGTGAGCAGGGTTTAATGAACTAGCATTAGCTCTCCGGACTAACATGGAGGAACCGTGGGGTTTCGAGTTCCTGTCTCGCGTCGTTGACAATTTAGTGTCTTTTCTGGCCGAATTTGTTGACGACTGGCTGGCCAACGACATGAGAGTCGCCGTGTTCAAAATACTTTTCAGCTGGCTCATCCTCAGTTTAATCGCCATACATTTCGCTTGGAAAGTTTACGGTAACACGGTGAACGACATGTACTACAGGCAAGGTGAGACCCCGGCTAACTAAGCGCATTGTGTGTTTGACTGGGAAGTGAACATCTCGTTTATAAATAGTGTTTTGGGATTGTAGTACACGATTTAATACAAAAACAAACAACTGAACCGAATAAACATGAGATGGTCGACGTCTTATTGGCCATATAATGGAAATAATCCCCCCCCCCCCAAAAACAAAAACAAAAAAAAACAACAAAAAAAACGAAGCTCAAAATAGTGGCCCACTTAATTCTGATAAATCTCGAAACAAATATAAAAAAAATAGCATATTTAAAGCCTAATACGTCATATTGATATGAATTAGTTCATTCTGTAGTGACTGGCCAGCTCTCATAGCAAATAGCCTTTACATGGATATTACAGACAGGGTCAGCTTTGTCTAAGTGATGAAAAATCCTGCTGCTAAAACACAGACCGAGATGCTCAAGCTTGTAGACCATCTTTGCCAGCTGGTAAGTTATTTTCCAGCTTTCTAATTACTTGTCCAAACTGATCAGTAAATGTCCAGTGGCCTCTACTAATATTGACACCCTTGGTAAAAATCGTCTTTATTGTTTAACTGTTTGATCTTTTGTACAAAAATACTCTGCTCTCATGGATATCAAACAATTGCAAACACAACACAGGTTTATAAATAATAATAATAATAAAATCTTTAACTATAGGTGTCCAACAATCCAAAACCCCTATGAATTCATATGAGTAAAATATATTTGAAGTATATTCCTATTGATATTTTACATTTTTGTTGGTACACCTGGGTGACTAGGAACAGGAAATTGTTCAAGCATGACTTCCTGTTTCACAGGTGTATAAATATGAGGTAAGACATGTCATATTCCCTTCAAAGTCATTCATAACAATGGGTAAGACCAAGGAATATAGCTGTGATGTGTGGCAAAAGGTTGTTGAGCTTCTCACAATGGGAAGTATCTATAAGAAAATAGCACAAGCATTGAAAATGTACAATTTCCACCATCAGGGCAATAATTAAGAAGTTCCAGACAACTGGAAATGTTATGAATCAACCTGGAATTGGAAGTGTGTCTATATCGTCTCAACGCACTGTGAAGAGGAGCACAGCTGGAGAATTGCAGAAGTCAATTGGATATCAAACAATTGCAGAACTACAATCTGAAGTCACCTACATCACCAAAAGTTGTTTGGAAGGGTTTCAAGAAAAAAGCCTCTACTCCCATCCAAAAACAAACTCGAGCGTCTTCAGTTTGCCAGACACTACTGGAACTTCAAATGGGATCGGGGTCTATGGTCAGATGAAACCAAAATAGAGCTTTTTGGTAATAAACACCAGAGGTGGTTTTGGTGCACACAGAGAGGTATCCATATGGAAAAGTACCTCATGTCCATGGTTAAATATGGTGGTGGATCTTTAATGTTTTGGGGCTGTTTTTCAGAGGACCTGGACATTTTGTTAGGCTATATGGCATCATGGACTCGATCAAATATTAACAGATATTAAAATGAAAACCTGACTGCCTCTGCCAGAAAGCTTAAAATGGGCCGTGTTTGGATCTTCCAGCAGGACAATGATCCAAAACATACATCAACACAAAAATGGTTTACTGACCACAAAATCAAGGTCCTGCCATGGAAACCCCAGTCCCCTGACCTGAACCCCATAGAAAACCTGTGGGGTGAACTGAAGAGCAGAGTCCACCAGCATGGACCTCGAAATTTGAAGGATCTGGAGAGATTCTGTATGGAGGAACGGTCTCAGATCCCTCACCATGTATTCTCCAACCTCATCAGGCATTATAGGAGAAGACTCAGAGCTGCTATCTTGGCAAAGGGAGGTAGCACAAAGCATTGATTAAAAGGGTGCCAATAATTGGGGTACACATATATTTAACAAACTTTTTTTTTTTTTTGGATAAACTTGTTTTGTTTGCAGTTTTTTGTTATCCATGAGAGCAGAATATTTTGTGAATTCATTTAAAACAAAAGATCAACAGGTTAAACAATAAAGACAAATTTTCACAGCCTTCTTTGCTCATATTTACCAAGGGTGCCAATATTAGTGGAGAGCACTGTATTAGATTTTTGTAATTGCCTTACTGTTGTTACTTAAACACACACACACACAACTGTTGTATTAGCACCAGTAATTCAGAAACAGGTTCCTTTCTACCAACTTGGCCTTTGTTTTGGTAGCTGGTCAGAACAAGCTGGATTTTTCAGTAGGGAGGGCTAAGCCCCACATGCTTTTCAAATATAAAAGGACACGAATATAAGGTTTCATTTTGGCATCCAGATAAGATTCTTTGCTGTCAACAAATGTTTTAAAGCAGATTGTTTTGGACTTTGGTGGAACCAACCACACCACCACCAATGGTTGTAGGAAAAGCACACAGAATGGTATGAAGAAGCGAGGTTGGGCTGATTTCTTTCTAGTCCAGACTGTACATTCATGCAATTTATCAGTGACATTCATGTCAAGTGATTACACAGAATGAAGCACTCCCTAGATTTTATCTCCATTTGGGCTGATGTATCGTTTTGCTGACACATCCTTAAGAGATCATTATGAGTGATTGAGAAAGTATATGTCACAGGTGTAATGAACATGTAATGAAATAAGTGGATTATTTGCTCTATCATCACACCCCCTCCCCACCAAATACCTTTGGAGAAAAGTAGACAGATTAAACAAAGATTGTCCAATCAAAATACAAAACACACAAGAGAATAGATGACAGAACCATAAGTACAGTGTTTGATCGAAAGGTTTTCTGTTCACCATGTTTGTGTTTGGAGGAAACATGACATGAACACAGTAGAACATTATAGATTTGTGTGTGTGGGGGGGGTTTAGAAATCACAAATGAAGTTGTCTTTAAGTGTGTGTATGTGTGTAATTTGGCCACATAATTCTTATTAGGCCATCATGTCAATGAGAATTCATGACATAATTCACTGCTAAATAGAGCTGCGACAAGTAATTGATGAAATCAATAATAATCGATTATGAAAATCGGTGTCAGTGAATCTCATTATTGATTAGTTGGTCTGTGCGCGAATCTGTGGCTGAATGAAAAACAGCGTAAAGTGTTGTAGAACCACTAATGTTAAAAGGTGCTATGTAATCTGTGTGCGGAAGGCGGTGTGTTTACTCACTGTTACTTCTGTTCCGAAAACACGCATCGGAGAGTAAATAATAAAGTTCCAAATGATGTACTGTAAACTTACACTATGCATTACATACTCTACTGTCTAGTGTATGGATTTTAGAAAGGCAATATCATCTCAAATGGAACAGTAACATTTTATAATAACGGGAAGTATAAGCCGTTTCCCAGTTTGACGTCAAATGCACGTTATGCAACGCCGCTAGCATTAGCCTAATACCAGAGTCAACAAAAATACATTTCTTGTTTACTGTTTGTCAACGTTACCTTTTAAACCCAACATGACCTCAGTCACCATCAGACGGAGGTGTAAGGCAGTGTAGCATTTTATATTAAATACCGTGAAGAAGACTGTAACCTGTAAACTTTACAAAGCGGAGCTTGTGTAGCAGGGAAACACAGCAGTCAGTAGGTTTACATGGACAACGATAATCCGATATTAACCAGATTAAGACAATATTCTAATTAAGAAACTACCATGTAAACAGCGATTTTTTTGATGACCTTAATCCGATTAAAGTCGTAGTCAAAGTAAACACAAATGGAATTAAGACATGTGGAGTATTCCTGTTTTAGTCGCACTACAGACATGTACACACCTTTTTCACACTATTAACGTCCTGTGGGAGTTTTCACTGCATTTTTTGGCACAGGACACGTACGTACACGGCAGTGCCCAACCGCTTGACGGCAAACAAGAGAGCACGTCTGTGTCCGCAAGTCATGTAAACACCTTAATCACAATGTTGTCTTATTCAGAATGACGTCAGTAATTAGATTACTGCTGTCCATGTAAATGCAGTCACTGATGCATGAGCACAAACGTGTTTATATCCAAAATGCTCCACTGTGTGCAAGGGGTGGGGGGAAACTGGTGCGAGTTGCTTAAAAGGTTTAGTTTAATTTAAGTTTGTCATTATATGCTGTATTTGCGTGCTTGCAGTGTAAATTCTGTCGTTTATTATAACTGAAGTGATGTATTAGTAACGAGGCCGCATTGCTCCTCATGCGCGATGCAGACGCGATGATGCACAGTGGGAGCACAAATAAGATTTATAATGTCTAATTAAAACACTATAATCAGAGTAAACACAAGTAAAACAATATGTCTAAAGGCAGTGAGTAACACAAACCACAAGGTGCAGTGAAAGTGAGATTTTATTATTAATATTTAGAACTGAAGTTTAATTCAGTACTTTTTTGTGCATCCATTAAAATAATGCATATCTATCTACTATCTAATAAATTGGACAAACAGTTGTGTTAATGTAAATTTTTATAAGTGTTTGTTTGTAACACTCAGTATATGGAGTTTAATTTAAATAAATTAAAAAATGACACTGAAAGTTTGCCCTCCCCCCCACATTAATCAACTAATTGAGAGAATAAATAAATAAATTAATCGGCCGAGCGATCGATTATGAAAATAATTAAATAATTGTTAGTTACAGCCCTACTGTTAAATAAGAAGTTTCGTTGTTGAGATATTTATGGATATTAGATTTTAGCCCTCCCATCTCATGTCATGACACTGATTATAGACATTATAAATGACAATTGCCATTCTCTTCAGTGGTGTAATTTACTGACCTTAAAACTGTTCAAGGAAAATTCTGGATTCCAGAGGTGCTTGAAAGTTTGTGAACCTTTTAGAATTTTCTATATTTCTGCATAAATAAGACCTAAAACATCATCAGATTTTCACACAAGTCCTAAAAGTAGACAAAGAGAACCAAATTAAACAAATGAGACAAAAATATTATACTTGGTCCTTTGTTTATTGAGGAATAATATTATATATTATTACATATTATATCTGTGAGTGGAAAAAGTTTGTGACCGTCTAAGATTAGCAGATAATTTGAAGGTGAAATTAAAGTCAGCTGTTTTAAATCAATGGGGTGTTAGTGAGCACCCTGTTTTATTTAAACCAAGAAGTTTCCTGAGGACCTCAGAAAAAGAGTTGTTGATGCTCATAAGGCTGAAGAAGGTTAGAAAACCAAAGAGTTTGGACTCCACCAATCTACAGTCAGACAGATTGTGTACAAATGGAGGAAATTCAAGACCATCGTTACCCTTCCCAGGAGTGGTCCACCAACAAAGATCACTCCAAGAGGAAGATGTGTAATAGTTCGTCACAAAGGAACCCAGGGTAACTTCTAAGCAACTAAAGGCCTCTCTCACATTGGCTAATGTTAATGCTCATGAATCCACCATCAGAAGAATAATGAACAACAATGGTGTGCATGGCAGGAGAAAACCACTGCTCTACAAAAAGAACATCTCCATCCGCAGTTTGTTAAAGATGACGTGGACAAGCCAGAAGGCTATTGGAAGAATATTTTGTGGATGGATGAGACCAAAATAGAATTTTTTTGTTTAAATGATAATCGTTAATAATGTTTTAGATCATAATTATACAGAAATCTAGAAAATTTTAAAGGGTTTGCGAACTTTCAAGCACCACTGCGTCCAACATAATCTAATAGAGATGTTTTTGGATTATTTTTCAATCATCTTTCTTTGTCATTAATCAGGAACTGGGGGACAGAATGGTGGCACACCGGATACAGCACCTCACCTGAGTGGATGGTAGGTGTCCAGACTTCTTTGCTTCCAGGTACACATATTCTCAGATTAACTGTATTTGTTATATTTATTTTTCTTTATTCAGCTTCATGGCAGACCAGTGATTAGATTTCCGCTTTATTGACAGTATTGGCATTTTAAGTAGCTTCACATGCAAAGCAGGGTCTTATGCATTTATGCTTAATTAATGGTGAATAGCAGCTTCTTTTTCAGCCAGTGAACAAAAAAAAAAATTAGACACTATAACTACACGTAGTACACTTGTATTGTTCCCTAAATATTGTCTCTCACAATTTTTAATTTTTTTTTTTTTTCTGTTTAGGGAGAATGCTGCCAGAGAAATCCTAAAGTCACACCATGAGTGATCAGCCACCAGTTGGGTTCATTTTGGCTAGAGTAAGAACCACAGTGACTTATAAGACCTAAGACTTACTGTAACCAAATTGCTGAAGGAAAAAAAAAAACATTCAGGAGATGCTCACGTGAAGGTTTTGAGAAGTCATTGTGATATCTGTGCACAAGATTGTCAAGAAAAAGGAACCAGGTCTGGCTTGGTGAAAAGGAATCGGAAGAACCGTGACTGACTCTTTGCTGACACCTAGCAGCACTTTGTTGGAAAGACTTTTTGTAATGAGAAAATTATATAAATCCTGACATTGATTAAACTTCACGTCCATCCTTTCAGCTGCAAGCTTGTACATATAGCAGTGAAGACCCTGCTCTCCTAGTCTCAGACTGCACAGCTTCTGAGCAGCAACAATTACATTACCATTTAATTTATGACATATTTAGCATTATGTAACTGAGCCTGGGGATAAAGTTGGCTACAACAATACACCAAATTCTGACATAACAATGCACTGTTGTCTTGTAAGTCTTGCCGAAAACTTTACTGGGATTTCACCCTAATTTCACCAGCTTCTTATTCCATAGTTGACTGAATAAAAATAACAGCAAGTATGTTCAAAGGTGTAAGCATATTTGTCTGTACACTAACCAGGCAGTTGTTTTTGTAGAAGAGCAGACTGTCTACCTATGCACTCTGAGTGAAAGCGTTTTACACTCTGTTGTGAAAAACAATAAAAGGCCATTCTTACAGTTCTGTCATATATATATATATATATATATATATATATATATATATATATATATATATATATATATATATATATATATTACACACACAATTTGTCTTACAAAACTTGTACAAAAATCGTATGTAGCACTAGGAACATCCCGTTGGATGCTCTCAATCTTACTAGACAGATCTTACTATGCTTAAACGTATTGTTTTCCTTACAAATCTCATACCAAGTAAAAGGTCTTTCGATCAGCTACTCTGTTTGTGTTGGTGGAGGCAGAATCATCATATGAACATCCATTACATTGGTACCTGTGAGCCCTGGCAGAAGCAACTTCTGCCCCTTTGAAAGGGATGAGAAAAATGTGAATGAATCATTGTTGCGAAGAAATCCATCAATGCATAGTCCCTGACTTTTGGCCTCTGCTTCTATGTTCCCATCACTAACTGCTCCAGCTGCTTCAGTAGGGCCATCCTGACCATCGGTTCCACCACTGAGGAACACGGTCATGCTTCTCTCCGGTGCCCTGCTGAGCTCTAGGCCCACCCTCAGGGCTAGCTCTTGGTTTCTTCCACCTCTGCCTTTCCCCAGTAGCTGGACAGTGGGTTCACCTCCAGCCAGCAGGCATGTGGCATGCCTGTTTTCCTGCCTGCCAGCTTCCAAATGTTTAATTGTGCTACATAGTTCCCAGCTCCCAACCCCAACCTCTGCTCCCAGTTTGAGAATCTGAGCTCTGAGCTCTGGAGACTCCTTCCCTGGAGAACAGGCGAAACGAGACAGCAAACCATACAGTTGGGCCACAGCTTGGACATTACCACTCACCCCTGGAGATAGAATTACTGGTCGAAGGCCTAACTCTTGTGCTTTACGGCTGGCGCATTCCAGAGCAATAGCATTGGAGCCAATCACAGCGTTGAAAATGTTGACTTGCTGTGGTTGATCCTTCAGGCGGCTTCTCTTCTGGGAACCAGTTTGATTCAGAACCTCTTTCACAGATAACGGGAGAGTGGCAGAGAGGTTGTAGCGGTTCAGGATGGCCCAAACTTCCTCCAGTGACGTCTCACTACATACTGTTGGCCCACTGGCTATGAGATCAACTGGATCTCCAATGATGTCAGACAGAATCAGACCCACCACCTAACAGAAGGGACAAAATGGAATTATATAATGCTGGTGAAAGACTACAATCCTTTCTGCCATGCTGCCTTTTAGCTACAGTCATTGGGGGAAAAAAAGAAAGTAAATCCTCCTTCAATTCTATGTTTTTATTTATCAGGACCTTTTTTTTAACCTATTTATTTTATTTATCAAAAACAATTGTGTGGTCCTCACTAACTTCTATAAACAAGCAAATAATCTCAGCTGACAACAACAACAAAACAGAACAGATTTAAATAAGTACTTATTTTTCCCCAAAAAAAGTAAACCATCATTCAGAAACCATGTGGGGAAAAAATAAGTACACCGTATAATTCAGTAACATGTAGAATTGCCTTTAGCAACAATAACTGAAGTAAAAGTTTTCTTTAGGAGTGTATCAGTCTCTCGCATCGTTTTGGAGAAATTGTGACCCACTCTTCTTTACAACACTGATTCAGTTCATTGATATTTGAGGTCATTCGTTTATGCACAGATCTCTTAAGATCCCACCACAGAATTTCAATATTGTTGAGGTCTGGACTTTGACTTGGCCGTTCCAGCACCTTCACCTTCTTCTTTAGCCATTCAGATGTAGATTGGCTGGTGTGCTTGGGATCACTGTCCTGTTGAATTACCCAATTCTGGTCCAGCATAAGATCCTGGACAGATGGCCTCACATTTGTCTCAAGAATATTTGGTTTAAAGTGGAGTTCAGTGTTGTCTCAATGACTGACTGCAAGTTGTCCAAGTTCTATGGCTGCAAAAGAGGCCGAAGTCATCACCCCTACACCAGCATGCTTGACAGCTGGTATGATGTGTTTTTAGTGATATGTTGTGTTTGTTTTTGCACAGCACTGTATACTGTGTGTGTGTGTGTGTGTGTGTACACACATATACATAAACTACCGGTCAAAAGTTTGGAGACACTTGACTGAAATGTTTTTCAGAGCTTAAAAAGCTTTTGATCTGAAGGTGTATGATTAAATGTTTGAAATCAGTGTTGTAGACAAAAAATATAATTGTGCCAACATATTCATTTCTTTCATCAGAAAATTTTATTTACAAAAAAATATATTTTTAATGGATGACTTGGAACAAATTATTCCAAAAAATCAGCCAGTAAGTGTCCAGCCTACAGTAGGTGTGAATTCCTTTAATACTGTTTAAAAAGCATCTCAGGGGGATTCCTCAAGAAATCAGTTGAGAAAATGCCAAGAATACATTTCTGGAAATTCTAGGCAAAAAGGGGGTCTACATTGAAGGTGCTAAAATATTAAATTATTTTGATTTATTATTATTATTTTTTTTATTACAACATAATTCCCATAGTTCCATTTGTGTTACTCCAGAGCTTTGATGACTTTATTATTATTATTATTCTAAAATGCAGAAAAAAGTAAAATAAAGAATGAGTGTTTCTAAACATTTGACTGTGAGAGTGTGTGTGTGTGTGAGAGAGAGAGAGAGAGAGATGCTTTATACAGCAAAGCAAGAAATTCAGGCCCAAATATAGCGACCACAACAGAAAAATGTGGGATAATACTAGGTGGGCTGCACATGCAAAATTTCACCCTGAATGGAGAACATTCAGAATCCTTTGTTGCTAATGTATATTACCAGTTGCTTGTAGCTGGTGACAGTGATATGCACTAGGTATAATTAGGTATTAGTTCTCAATTCTGTTTTTTCTGCCTTGTTGATTCACAAGGTCACCATGTATCAGTGACTCATATCTGTAAATACTATGAGCATACCTCTGCCCAGAAGTGACTGGGAAATCAACAGTGGAACATACGTGACTCATATGCATCATGAACAACAAGAAGTCACATCTGGGAGATAATCCATCATTGCAGAAGGTGTGATGAAAAAACCCACATGAATTTGCACCAGATTTCTTTATGGCCACAGTGCCATGTATTGGATACATATCTGATCTAGGACCACATAAAGTTTTTCAAACCTGAATCACAAAGATTTAAATTGAATCAATTTAACATCGGTATATGAATGTAGCCCCTGTTTAACGTCTCTTTTTTAAGTGGAGAGAGTTACATAGGTTTACCTGAGCAGGGTCTGCGCTACAGGCCAGGCCTCCACCTTTCAACAGTGACAAGGCTCTCCTCACTGTGTTTAACTCCTGAATTGAGGCCCCTGCAGCCGCTAAGCGACGTGTCACTTCCTGTTTTTCCTGCAGGGTTATTGGTGGCACTGGAGCGGGTAGTAAAGCAGAGCCACCACCTACGAAAAAAGATGTGCCAAACGAACACACACAGAAATGCCTACAATGTCTATTTTTATTTAATCAGCAAAATAATAATAATAAAAAAAATGGATGCCATCTAGAAGCACACATTTAAAATAAAATTCCACTTGAGTGGCAAAAATGTATTGTTTGTCAAATGTGCAGCTCTGGTTGAAGCTTGGATGTTGATTATAAAATTGAGATTGTACCTGATATGAGGACAAGCAGCAGATCTCGTTCAGTAAGATTGCTGGCAAGTTTCCAGATGCTCTCTGCTGATCTTTGGGCATCTGTGTCTGGCAGGTTGTGTTTAGCTCCTTCCATCACTTTGATTTTACTGCTGGCCTCTAGCAACATGTTTCTGCAATTATAGAACAGGTACATCAAAGGTCATATTAACACTTTTAAGTGCAAGTACATTAAAACCACTGACGGGTGAAATAAATTACATTGATTATCTCGTTACAATGGCGAGGGCCAAATTGTGATGGCTAGATGACTGGGTCAGCACATCTCCAAAACGGCAGGTCCTGTGGGGTGTTCCCAATATGCAGTGGTTAGTACCTACCAAAAGTGGTCCGAGGAAGGACAACCAGTGAACCGGCGGCAGGGTTGTAGTTGCGCTACGAGACACTGAGGCATGCCTTTGACCAAATGAGAGTAATCAATGGTCAGCAAATCGAGCCTAATGTCGTTGGGGATTAAATCGATTTGCACCAATGTTTATCATCTGCAGACAGATAGGCTGGTTGAACGATTTAATAAAAGCATGATTAAACATGATTCCGAAGTTTATTCACGATGATGCATGGAATTGGGAAAAGTGGCTCAAGCCCCTGTTATTTACAGTACAAGAGGTCCCACAAGCCATCATGGGGTTTTCCCCATTTGAATTGTTGTACGCACGCAAGCCTCACTATGTTTTAGACATTATTCGGGAAAATTGGGAGGGAGCTTTGAATGGTAAAATTGAAATTTGGTACATTCTTGACCTGACAATAGGGATAATTAACATAAGAGAAATTACCACAGGCACAAGAATGTCAATCCCGGCTGTATAACACGGGTACCTGGCCATGGGAATTTGCACCGGGAGATAAAATGCTTGTATTATTAACCACATCGTGCTCCAAATTGCTCACCAAGTGGCAAGGGCCCTTCAAGGTCACACGGCAAGTTGGGGACATCGACTCTGAGGTAAGCCGAATGGATAGAGGCGAGGCACGGCAGGTTTACCACCTCAACCTCCTCAAACCATGGAGGGAGGCGGTTCCCGTGGCTTTGGCGACGGTCATTCCAGAGAGGGAGGAGCTAGGACTGGAGGTAAATCTACAATGGTGCTTGAAAATTTGTGAATTATATATACAATTTTCTACATATCAGCATAAATATGACCTAAAACTTCATCAGAATTTTACATCAGATTTTTAAGTCCTAATAGTAAAACCCAATTAAACAAATGAGACAAAAATATGATACTTCGTCATTTATTTATGATCCAATGATCCAATATTACATATCTGTGAGTGGCAAAAGTGTGTGAACCTCTAGGATTAGCAGTTAATTTGAAGGGAAAATTAGAGTCAGGTCTTTTCAAGGTGTGTGAGTGAGTGCCCAGTTTTATTTAAAGGACAGGGATCAGTCTGATCATCACAACACATGTTTGTGTTAAGTGTATCATGGCACCAACAAAAGAGATTTCTGAGGACTTCAGAAAAAGAATTGTTGATGCTCATCAGGCTGGAAAAGGTCACAAAGAACCCAGAGTAACTTCTAAGCAACTAAAGGCCTCTCTCACATTGGCAAATGTTAATGTTCATGATTCCTCCATCAGGAGAACACTGAACAACAGTGGTCTGCATGGCAGGGTTGCAAGGAGAAAGCCACTGATTTCCAGAAAGAACATTGTTGCCTGTCTGCATTTGCTAAAGTTCACGTGGACAAGCCAGAAGGTTACTGGAAACATGTTTTGTGTTCAGATGAGACCAAAATAGAACTTTTTGGTTTAAATGAGAAGTGTTAATCCAATACTAATGTTGTGGAAGGACCTAAAGCAAGCAGTTCATGTGAGGAAACCCAACAACATCCCAGAGATGAAGATGTTCTGTACTGAGGAAAGGGCTAAAATTCCTCCAAGCTGACGTGCAGGACTGATCAACAGTTACTGGAAACATTTAGTTGCAGTTATTGCTGCATAAGGGGGTCACATCAGATACTGAAACAAAGGTTCACATACTTTTGCCACTCACAGATATGTAATATTGGATCAGTTCCCTCAATAAATAAGAGACCAAGTATAATATTTTTGTCTCATTTGTTTAATTGGGTTCTCTTTTAGGACTTGTGTGAAATTCTGAAGATGTTTTAGGTCATATTTATGCAGAAATACAGAAAATTCTATAGTGTATTTATTATTACTATAAAATAATAATAATGATAATAATAATAATATCATCATACATGTCTGTAATAGCTACAAACAATTTGGCAATGCCAATCAGCTTACAACGTATGTCTTGTGACTGGGGGAGGAAACAAGGAGTACCTGGAGGAAAACCCCGCAGCACTGGGAGAACATGCAAACTCCACACACCCCCAACCCAGGAGGTGTGAGGCAAACATGCTTGATTATGAATTTCTAACAGTATAATTAAATGAAAGAAAAAACCCTGAGCTGTTTTCCCCTTTAAAACTGTTAATTGTCCCCAAAAAATATTGAGGTGAGCTCTAGCTCCACCCTTCACACCACAAAGCACAACATATACAATGGATACCTACAGCTTCCTGTGACGTTGCAGTGTTTCCTGAATTCCACGAGGCACACTAACTATCCCTTGAACCAGGTGATCTCCCACAATCCTCTCTGCCTCTGCAGCCATCCCCAGCACAGCCTTCCCAAAACCCACCAGATGCAGGTTATGACAGAGCTTGAAACTGTGCTCAGCCACCACCAGCTCATCCCCCCGTCGCTGTAGAGCTCTGCGCACCACGCTGTCTGGCTGCACTCCCTCCACAGCGGCAGCAAAGATTGCACGAGCTTGCTCTTCTAGTGAACACATGCTTCTGACCCATAGAGGGCTCCAGGGAAGAACAGAGCGAGAGTGTGTTAGGACTTGGGCCATGGACCAATCAGTTCATCCACTCTGGCTGGAAAAAGGCTCCTCCTGACATTTTAAACAATAAAGGTAAAATTCAGAAATGTAAACAGCATTTACAGTGGTTGTAGCACTTTAAGTGTAGAACTGACATCATTATATAGGGTGATTCAAATAATGTTAACACTTGTAAGACACTTTAAGGCTGTAGTGGAAACACTGCAACTCAAGGAGATTAGGTACATATTATTTATTTTAAAACTGTATTGCAAAAAATCAAAAGGTATTGCAATAGTACTGCAACGACAAGAATACAAAATTGTAAAGAAAATGCTGGAAGATAGTTTTAGTAATTTTCACAATTTAAATTAACAAAAAACAGATCAGTCACATGGAAAAAGTAAGTACACCCCTACATTTATCACACCTTCAAATCCATAAAATTTTAATCAGGTGTTCAAGTTTGGGTGCCAGTGATTATAATCTTCTTAGGGAGTGCAGGTGTCATTTAAACCTCTCCATCTAGTGTCTGGTGTTCCCTTTGCTATTGAGGTGTGTGGTGTCTTCATGCCAAAATCTAGAGTTCTGTAAGGCCTTCAAAAAAAAAAAAAAAAAGGTTGTGGATGCCTTTGAGTCTGGCAAAGGATTTAAAAAGATCTCCAAATTATTTGAATTACATCATTCCTCTGTAAGGAAAATAATCTAGAAATGGCACAGATTTCAAACGACTGCCAATTTGTCTAGGACTGGACATCCTGGCAAATTCGGCACAAGAGCAGACCATCTGATGCAGAAAGTAGTCTCCCAAAACCCCAAAATTTCATCACAGGATCTGGTAGTAAGTCTTGCAACTGTTGGAATCAGAAAGAGATTCCTCAAATTTGACTGGCATGGGAGGTGTGGCAGGAAAAAGCTTTTGCAAGACTGCAGTTTGCCAATGGGCATATAGGCAAAGACCAGTAATGTGGTGGAAATGTTATGGTTTGGGGTTGCTTTGCTGCCTCAGGGACTGGACAGTTTGCATTCATTGATTGAACTATGAATTCTGCATCAGTGCTTGAAGATTATGTGAGGCCATCTGTCCGAAAGTTGAAGCTGAACGGAAAGTGGATAATGATCATAAGCACACTCGCAAATCCACCATGACTGGCTCAAGAGAAGAAATGGAGGGTTATGGAATGGCCTAGTCAAAGCCCGGATTTGAATCCCATTGAAATGCTGTGGGTGGATTTGAAACGGGCAGTACATGCAAGAAAACCCTCAAACATCTTGGAACTGAAAGAATATTGCATGGAAGAGTGGTCAAAAAATTCCAGAAAGCCTGGTGGACAATTATGCAAAACGCCTACAAGAAGTTATTTCTGCCAAAGGGCTTCTACACAGCTATACAGCTTCTGAGGCCAAGGGTATACTTACTTCTTCCACAGAAGGATATCACTTTTATTTATATTTCTGTTGAATAAATGATTGAAAAAGCTAATTTTCCTTGTGGTTTTGCTCAAGAATATCAACTTCATTAATAGGCATTCTTTCAAAGATACTCAAATGTTTGCTTGTCCAAATGTCAAAAAAAAGCAACACTTTCCATGGGGTGTATTTATATTTTCACATGACTAGAAACCAGACTTAAAAAGGAAACCGTCATCTACTAAGTAACACTGAATGATGGGATTATAAATCATTACAGTAGACATTCATATAAAAAAAGGCAAATAGCACTTTGATTTCTAAATAATGAAGGCAGAAGAGCTGCTACTGAGCAAATTACTAAGCTTCATCATGTACATAGACATATTGGTTAACAGTGATTGATAAATGCAAACAACAAACAGCACCCTAATGAACATTGACCTAGATAGTATGATCGACTTAATAAAATAGAAGGTAGTTCTTCATTCAGGCACTTACCTGCACAGCCTGGACTAAAGAAAATAACTTTTTTCTAAGTGACACGTACAAGTAAAACTCTGCACTCAGACAGTTCAAACTATCTGGCTAAACTGTATGTCACTAAACCTGCTTACTTTGTGAATAATGATTGACTGGTGCTGGCCATAGGCCATAGAGGACAAACAGCAGGGTTGAATCATTACCTCATTTTTGAAGGCCTCTTCAACCGCTGTAGACAGACTGACTGATGGACACAACAAAATAACTTTATTTAACATTGTACCTTACAGTCCATACAGGATTTCACAGCGTTTTTTTTTTTTTTAGATTGTTGATAAAAATGCTTGCTTTTGCTGCGGCTTTTTTGTGTCGTCCCCCCCCGTTTTCTGCTTTTTTGCAGAAAACTATTTGAATTGGTGACATTGTTTTGCACAGTCTTTCACAGTGGTGTATATCTGTACGGTCTTTCGCGGTGATGTACACAGCTAGCATCAAAAGCAAATACGAATAAAATCACTATGGAGAACAATGAATGCTCCGTAATTATAATGTGTAATGTTAGCTGCATACGTAGGTTTCAGTGACTCTGTTAAATATAACAAAAAACAACAACAACAACACTGTACTATCACATATGTCTGAAAAAATGCACAATAACACTCTTTAATCTCTCGTAGTGTGTGTGTCTGTGTAGGAAATTAAATTAAAATGGCGGAATGTTCCCATGATGCAGCGCAACATGACGTCGATTCCCAAGCCGTGTTGGAAGTATTGTAAACCGTATGATCTCGCAATAAGAGTATGGCGCTATAAGCGGAGTTAAGTTAGTTTTGTTTTCGATATTCGTCACATATTCGGCGATAAATGGCATTAACTCCAAAACAACTTGCCTCCCAAAAAATCAAAACAGTATTACCACCAAAAGGGAAAAGCTAATAATGTTGCACAACACTGCTTTTCATTATTTTCACTCGATATAATGAGCACTGGCCCGCAAAAGCCATTGCAATGTGAGTTACACCGGAAGGCTCGCTCTAGGTGAAGCTGTAAGTAAGGGACTGTTGGGAAAGTGCAAGTTTTCTTCATTTTTTCTTTAACATCGTGGGCGGTGTTTTTGTAATAACCTTTTTTTGTTGTTGTTAAAGGGCGTATAGTCATGAAACCAGTGTCATTCACTAGAGGAGGACCGTGTACATATTTCACAACCTCTCTTTTCACCAATACTAGTGGAATGCAGACCTGCATGTCCAAAATTAATCAATCACATTTTTTGTAATAAAAATGAAAGTTAATTTAATTTTGAGCATGCAGTTCCCTTTTCAGCCAGTAGGGATGAAAAGAGAGGTTGTGAAAGATGTCCACTGTCCCTCTCTACTGAATGACACTGGTTTCATATCTCTGTCTCCCTGAAGGACAAAGCTATTACAAGGATGTGATTAATTTCAGACATGCAGCTCCCTTTTCAGCCAGTAGGGGTAAAAAGAGAGGTTATGAAATATGTCCATTAACTTTCTCTACTGAATAACACTGGTTTCATGTCTCTATATCCCTGATAGAAAGAGCTATTACAAAAACAAAATTAATTTTAAATATGCAGTTCCCTTTTCCACAAGTAGGCGTAAAAAGAGAGATTGTGAAAGATGTCCACTGTCCACCTCTACTGAATGACACTGGTTTCATGTCTCTATCGCCATTACAAAAAGAAAATGAATGTTGGACATGTAATCCCCTTTTCCACCAGTATTGTTGAAAAGAGAAGTTGTGAAAGATGTCCACTGTCCTTCTATACTGAAGACACTGGTTTCATGTCTATACACCCTTTAACAAAAAGGCTATTATAAAAACACCGCCCACGAGGTTACAGCAAAAACGAAGAAAACATGCACTTTCCCCACGGTCCCTTACTTACAGCTTCACCAAGAGCGAGCCTTCCCGGTGTAACTCACATTACGAGGGCTTTTAAGAAACAGCGCTCATTATATCGAGCGGAAATAATGAAAAGGAAGCTTGTGAAACATTATTAGCTTTGCCCTTTTACTGGTTATACTGTTTAGATTTATTTTGGGGGCAAGTCATTTGGAGTCAATGCCATTTATCGCCGAATATGTGACGAATATCGAAAACAAAACTAACTTACTACACTTATATTTGCGTATACAGCCACGTGTGTGTTAACTATTTTCCGCTTTGTGATGTACATTTAAGCAGAAAAGCAAACGCTCTATAAACTGACCTGTGGGATTTCATCCGTTCATCTGTTTGCACTATAACGATTTGTAAACAGACGTCACTTCCGGAATTACTCACCCACTGTCAAAATAAAAGTTTTGACATTCGGAAGGGTAGAGGACAGACTGGAACGGGTTTTGCATCGGATTTAGGGACTATAATTACGTTAAAAAATAAATATGGAAAGGACCTAAACTTATATGAACATACCAGTGTTGAGGAAAGTGTTATATCCATGTTGAACAGCAACACATATTGACCATAAGGTGGCACTGTTATAACACTCAGTTTAAACTTGTCCTCTAAATACTGGCGCGATTTGTATGTATTAAGTACAAAATAATTTTCAGATAATGAAAAAAGAGGCTTAGTGGTTAGCACGTTCGCCTCACACCTCCAGGGTCCGGGGTTCAAGTCCGGGGCCATGTGTGTGTGCGGAGTTTGCATGTTCTCTCCGTGCCACCGGGGGTTTCCTCCGGGTACTCCGGTTTCCTCCCCCAGTCCAAAGACATGCATGGTAGGCTGATTGGCATGTCCAAAGTGTCCATAGTGTATGAATGGGTGTGTGAGTGTGTATGTGATTGTGCCCTGCGATGGATTGGCACCCTGTCCAGGGTGTACCCCGCCTTGTGCCCGTTGCTCCCTGGGATAGGCTCCAGGTTCCCCGTGACCATGAAAAGGAGTAAGCGGTAGAAGATGGATGGATGGATGGATAATATATCATTCTTAAGTGACACCTGAAAGTATTGCGTGCCCATTATTAACGTCCATTACCTATGGTATTTCAACTTGTTATAGATAGAAACAGATATTTTTACTATACATATTACTTAATGCAACCTTTTGACTGTTCAGGAATGTTTAACATGATCAATGTACCTCCATATCACTGTATGAACTACACTATAATCTCAAAATTGCACAATACCCCCCCCCCCCCACATATGTGAAGCATATGTGTCTCCTTATGTTGTTGTCTTGTAAGTTGTCTCCGTACATTGTCATTTGCTCTATTAGCTGTTAGCTATACGTGTATGTTACTGTAACAGAATTGAATTTATTTATTTCCATATACTCCGTGTTCTAAAAACATATGTCAATAAAGCTGACTTGACTTTAGATGGAGGGATGGATGGATTTCCATTCCCAGCTCACTTCATTTAGCTACTTAAGACTGGAAATGCATTTGCATTGAGAGTGGACACTTTTTTGGAAAAGTAACTGGACATTACTATTACATTTTGTAATTGTGGCTGGAGGCACAGTGGCTTAGTGGTTATCATTTTTGCCTCACACCTCCAGGGTTGGGGTTTGATTCCCGCCTCTGCGCTGTGTGTGTCCAGAGTCTGCATGTTCTCCCCGTGCTTCGGGGGTTACTCTGGTTTCCTCCTCAAGTCCAAAGACATGTGTTGTAGGCTGATTGTCATGTCCAAATTGTCTGTAGTATGTGAGCAAATGAGTGTCTCATTGTGCCGTGCGATGGGTTGGCACCCCACCTTGTGCCACAAGTCCCCTGGGATAGGCTCCGGGCTCCCCACAACCAGATAAGCAGTACAGAAAATAGATGGATGTATAATTGTGGATTTCCTACAAAGATCATAACATGGCCCTTTTAGCACTACTGAGAGAATGGATGTGCTGACCTCTATACAATTCACTGCTAGGACAGAGAGTGAATTCCTTTGCTTCTCACCTATGAACCTACTAATACTAAGTGGCTTAAATCATACTTAAAACTTCAAAATTCTTCAGGACAATCCTAAGACTGCTTTCCTTTTAAAGAAGCCTTGACACATCTGAATTAAAGACCTGCTTAAATGTTGAACATTAAAGACCAGCAGTACATTAAACAAAGTTTCAGCCATTAAAGATTGTCCACATGCAAATTAATTAAAACAGACAAAATAATAATTACAAAAAAAATCACAGGCCTTTAATGATCAGTTTTTGTCTCCTCATGCATCACAGGAGTTCTTTATTGTATTTTCTGTAACAGATGCAATGAGGTACTGCTACTGGCTGAATATCTTTTTCTATTCTTTCTTTCTTTTTTTTCTTTTCTCTTGAGCACCTTTTATTGCCCAACATCTATTTTGGATGGCTGTGTTGTCCCTCCCTGTACATTGCTAGCCCAGTGTCACTTTGCTACCTTAAGAATGACAGAATTGCCCTTTCCAGTGGGGAGACACTTCAACAGCTGAAATCCCTGCTTACACTTTGTGCACAATGTACAGTACTTTGCAAAAGTCTTAGGCACATGCAAAGAAATGATATAGAGCAGAGATACCCTCAGAAATAATCAAATTAAATGTTTCTATATAAAAACTAAACAAAGTCAGTATTTGTTGTGACAACCCTAAACATCAGTAGTCTCAGGTACAATTTGTACAGTTTTAGGAATTCTGTGGTAAATTTGACTTAAGCCTTTTGCCCAAGACTTTTGCACAGTACACTACATCATCTGTACAACCACTTTAGAACAAGAGCACACTTAATAATCTGATCTTACCCCCCTGAGATTGCTGTGGATGGTACCACACAGATATTCTGTAGATGGGCTCACTTGAATAGCCTAAAGACTGCACTTACTGAAGACAGTTGATGCCCAAGTCTCATACATTATTCAGTAACTTCACTTGAATACTATAAATTTAAGAGCTAAAAACTCTTTTAAAATATATATATTTTTTAAACTCTGATGCTTGTAATGAAGATCCTTTTGAGACAAGCAGTACTGTGTAACTTTATAGCATACAGTTATGGAAGGGAAATTATTTATAGTCACAATTAAATTATATGTATAATAATCTGGTGTCACCCAGATGAGGATGGGTTCCCCTTTGAGTCTGGTTCCACTCAAGGCTTCTTCCTCATGTTGTCTCAGAGAGTCTTTCCTTGCCACCGTTTCCTGTGGTTTGCTCCTTAGGGATCTAGATCTATATCACGATTTCTGTAAAGTTGCTTTGTGACAATGTCTACTGTTAAAAGTACTATATAAATAAAACTGAATTGAATTGAATTGATGATGACATCTCTATTTGCACTGCTAGCTGTTGTTGTGGGAGCAATGAAGTGAGGTAACATAGTGAGAAAGTGCTCATCTACAATCTTGCAGCTTTGGAACCCAAAGAAAGGAGTGTCATGTTTTGACAACAGATGTAATCATCATCAAGCATTTTGAATATCCGCTAGTTACAGCCTTAATATTCATTTACAAATTAAAATTAGTAGCTGTCACAGCTCTCTAAAATTAAAGCAAGATATGTATAGACCAATTACACATCAATTGGTTAATAATTTCCAGGGCTTGTGAATAGCCGAAGTAAGAAAATAAACATTCACAAAATAATTTATAATAAAGATAATATGCTACAATACTCAGACAGGGCAGCACAATGATGTAGCAGGTTGCAATAGTGCCTGACAGCCCCATGGTACTCAGTTTATTCCTGACTAAGCTAAATTTCCTCTGGGTGTGAATAAGAATGTAAATGTGTGTGAGCATGGTGCCCTGCGATGGACTGGTGTTCCATTCCCACCTCACACCCAGTGTTCCCAGGATAGGCTCTGAATCCACTGCAACCCTGACCGGGATAAAGTGGTTACTGAAGATAAATGATAAAAGAATGAATGAAAGTTACAGACAATAAAAGTAATTAGATAATTTGTGGGAATTTCTTGGAAAATCAATTCAAATATATTAAAACCAGGGGCATAACCTGTCCTGAGCGTTCAGGGCTGTAGCCCCAAAGATTTTTTCTTTAGCCCCGAATAATTCTCCACTTGAAGCTGTTTATCACTACGTAACTGAACGTCAATAAAAGAAGACCGCCTATAATTTTGTACCTTCAGTGAATGGAGGCGAGACCAATCAGACAGGGTTTACAGGTAAATACGTGGAAATACTCGTGTCTTACTGGCTGACAGCTCTCAATTCTGCCAAACGCTAGTGCTCACAGTCAGTGTGAGGAAAAGTGGATATACAACGATTTTTTTTAAAACCAGTAAAGCGGTTAAACTGAAACACTAACATCCTCTCATGCTGAGCAGGAAAACAAGGTGTGTAAATGTCTATATGAGTTTGTGAATATGTATAAGTTATGTGAACATGACATGAGCAGAGCATAAGGACAGATAATGTACTTTGCATGGCATTGTAGCAGCTAAACCCATACAGTGATAGCTTAGTTGTGCCTCCCATTGGCTAGCAATACCAAACTAGCCTAGTCTCATGTTAGATAGCCAAAAAGTTTGACATTTTATTGGTCTGGTAGTCCTGCAAACAGTCATAACCCCGAGGCAAGTTTTATGATAAATCCAACTTTTTGTCCAATTAAAATTTTTTTTAAGCAATTAGCCCTCACATGCAAGGAAATAAATACATGCAAAGGGTCCATGTTTGATGGAGAAGAATCTTGGCTCAACCCCGGATGATTAACAGTCCAGCTAATGCCCCTGATTAAGACAGTACATTTTGGGCAACATGATTTAGCAATCTTATGTGAGTTTCAGCTATAACCTTAATTGTATTATATAATAATTTAATTTGGAATGAAGCAGGCCTGCAAAAGTTCATGTTTGGATTGACACTGAATCTGGGTTTGAGGCCAGTGTCCTTGCTGTGCTATGTTTCTTACTTATAGATAAATAACATACAATAATTGAGATGGGGGGATGTTACATCAACAGAGTCTCACATTCTCACATGCTCCAATTTGTTCTTGAATGTTATAGATCTACTGTAGTAGCAGTGACCAGAGCCACAGATTCACACGGTGCTTGTATTTTATGATTTAAGATTAGTTGAGTGATGAGTTTCTCTTTGGTGACTTCTCTGACTGTAAGCTGAGTAATGCATTGACTCTGCAGTGATTGTGGTGTGCAGATACAGATATGACAAGGAGCCAACTAATTTTCAGCTGGTGTTGGCAGAGATGGAGCTGTGAGCCATGAACTCTCAGAAAAAAAAAGTGGCCCCAAATCAGTAAGAGGCTATACTTGGCTCTCCTTCTGCAAGGGTTTAGTGCTTGTTCTCCATAAATGACAAAGATGTATCACTTCCCTACGTTCAATTAGATCTCCTCTCTTTTTCATTAGAACGTCTATGGAGAATAATGGTAACTGGAAAGGATGGAAATAGAATTAGACACTGCTAGCACTTTGTCATGCTCAGGTTAAGATTCATCTTCATGTGTTTTTCTCTATGGTACCAGTTTGCTCTTGTTATTCCATTAGCCTACAGCATAACAGAGAAAATGTCCAATCTCATAATACTCTCCACTGGTGCCCTTATTAGCTGTGTTAAGACTATTCCAAAGCTTCTAGGTGTGATTTATTTTAATAAGCACATTGTGCAGAATATACATCATATATAAAGTTTTATTTATGTTGGCTCTTGCCACCTTTTCATAGTTTCTTCTTTCACATTAATTGCAATGTGGTGTATTAAAGCTAAGGAAACAAAAACTGAGGACAGAGCAAAACTGAGAAAATGATGACCACAGTAATGAGGACAGCCAGGGGTGGGGGTTGGTTTGGTATGGAAACCAATTAATCAATAAATCTCTATGAACCTCAGTGTGTCATTCTTCTGGTAATTTTTCTAATCCAGTGTTCCTTATACTAGCAAAATGCTTGTTGGTTGCAAGCAAGCAACTAACAAAACTAGCTTGGTTATGGCCATGTTGACTAACCCATTAAACCAGTTCAAGACCAGCCTCAACCAGCTTGGACCAGGATTCAGTCTAATCTAAGACTTTGTTTTACTGTAGGAATGCCCATACTAACTATCTAGTGAATCTAATAAATATTTAATAACGCAAAGCACAAAATTATTCACAGGAAGAGAGGACAACCTCCCTGCAGAGACAGTTCCTGATTGTTTAATACAGCTGATTACAGAGCCCAGGACAGCCACAGAAACATCTAATTCCATCTACTTTAGTGATAGCTATCAAGATGTAAAGTCATTTTGTTCTTAAATAAATTACATGAGCCTTAAGGGAAGAGGGAATTTACTGATTGCCACATTGTTTCTGTCAGAGTTTCAAAAGATACAGTGGATATATATATATATATATATATATAAAAATGCAGGTTTTATGATGTAGAAAAATGAAACCAAGATAAATCACATCAGTTATTTTTCCACTTATAGTGCTTTAGAAACCAACAAAATTCAAGTGGGAATTACAATATACTGGTTGCATAATTGTGCACACCTCATAACTAATACTTTGTTAAAATCAACATCTATATTTGAACACTAAAGGAGGATTAATACTTTCAACTCCATGGACAGATATCAAAGTCTGGTAGCACCCAGAAGCCAGGATATTTCCCCATGCTGATTGACTCAACCACAAATTACCAGTGGCCCGCTGTCTACAAAACTCTCTAAAAATCACTCTAAAAAATCACTCTGTTTCCAGTGATCTTAGAGCTATTGGAGAACAAACAGGTTTTCAAAGCCTCCTCTGTCTGTCCTTATTAGCTCGAGAGGCTGATTACATTGGTTATCCCTTTGCTAATTACTCTAGCTTTTCTTAGTATCCTAGCCTCCTGTGGAGCCTTTCCTTCAAGTACTTCAAAGGCACTTTAAAGATTCCATTTGCTCCACACCTTGATCATGCAGGAGAAGATTGGGGGCATCAGGTCTGTTGAGCTTTTCTAAAGCTGGTCACAATGTATTTTGTTTTAAGAGCAAACAGATTTAGACAAATTAGAAGAAAGAAAGACAGAAACAGCCAATGAGAAAGGAAACAAGGGAAAGAAATGCTAGCCAGACAAGATAGGTAGCTAGGAAGGAAGGTAGGTAGGTGAGTAGATATAGGTATATAGGTATACAGAGAGCAAGAACATAAAAAATAAATTGTTTTAAAATAGAAATAAACATAACACATGATACATTTTTCCATTGCTTTATAAGTGCCAACAGGGAACACCCAAGGCTGATATCTGCCTAGGTGGTTGCCTCCGGTGATCTGCTGCTAAGCAACTAATGCATCATTTCTCACACGACATCATTTTCAGACTGTGCAATTGGGACAAGTTGGACATGCCCCAATGTTTTCCAAATGAGATCCATGAATTTAGCTGTTTCTGAGAAATGAGAGGGTTAGAAAAGATAACAGAATATGGCTAAAGGATTTGCTGAAGGTATGTGGAGTAGGTGCCAGATGAATGGTAATGAAATGATATAGAGTCTGCTATTTTGATACTTTGTCATATAATCACCTGAATTTAGAGTAATTTAGTATACTATAAGAAATTAGTATAATCTCTTGAGTCACTTCAAGAGATATGTACTTTTCAAAAAAAAGTCCATGTTGACTCATTTATATAATACTCCTGGTACAGTTATTTATAGCTCCTTTGGTGGAATTACCATTTAAATGTTAAATGAAAGGGAGGTAAAGCTCATTTAGTTTATTTTATGAAACCAGAAGCGAAAAAGATGTTGCTTCTGCACGTTGCAGTGCAATGGTCTGTTGATCAGTCTTGTTTTTTTAATCTAGTTGTACTGTAAAGTGCAGACAAACCACAATGTTTTGCTGCTTTCTGAAAGCACCACATGGAAGTTCCACTCTGTCAATCCTACATGCTTTTCTGGTGCTTGTGCTAGAACTTTCTAACATGAGCACTTTGTAAGTTGTTTACTTTGCTGAGAAGACACTGCTTGTCAGTCAGTATGCGATCCATGAAGACACTCACGTAGTCCTGATCAGGCAGAAATGTAGGTGTTTTATAGCTTTTAGTTATAATTAAATTGTAGTTAGGGATACATATTTCTTGAATCTCCCATTGGTAAATACTCATTTAATGATAGATATTTAATACCACAAAGATTTTTTTTAACATTTTAAATTGCCAGAGGCTTTAAGACTTAAGATTTTCTCGGCTATGTGAGTCTGGAGACAGAACCTTAGGATATCATAGTTCTAAACCCGAACCTATTTAACCAATTTTTGATATTAACACTACTGTGTAAACATCAGATTCTGTGATAAAACAGTGTTTTTCAGTGGGCCACTTCATAGGTCATAATTCAACTTTATTTTGGTTCTGTTTAGTGCAGTTACCTTAATCGGTTTGCCCGTTGTTTTTTTATCCACAAGCACAACCACAGTACATATAAATGTTTAAGAGATCTTACTCTCTGAAACCAACTAAATTGACTTTTCTGTCTTCTAGACAGAGGACACTAATGACAGACATTTACTGACACTAAGCAGGCTCTAACAAAAACAACTACAAATCAACTACAATCACAGCAGTAATTTTGATTATCTGAGTATTAATGGAGGACTGAGTGATCTTTATAACCAAAAAACTTGCTTTCCAGACTTTGAATGATGCACATTATTCTTCGTAGTAGGAGTTGCCCTGTGCTCATGTTCAGTCAAGTCAAGTCAAGTGGGTTTTTATTGTTATTCCTCTATATAGCTACATCAGAATGAAATGTTGTTTCTCCAGGACCACGGTGTAACAGTACAGTAGTACAGTACAAAAGACTACATAACGTGAAAATACACAACAGTGTGAGACACGTGCGAGACAATAAGTACAAAATACATAGAACAGTGAATACACAGTACAACTGATACACAGTGACAACGAAACAGTGTTGTGTGGGAAAACTATTGCAACAATGGGCTGTAAACCACTGATAGTGTAACGGCAATAATGTAGCAGCAATATTAGCAGTAAAAAATAGAAATAATAAATAAAAAATAGTCTCATAAATAGAAAGTGTCTGATACAGCATTGTAAGGTGCAGGTGTGCAGTGGTATTGAGTCATACTGGGTTACAGCTTTGACTAGCCCAGGTGAGCTTTGGGAGGTAGCAGGGTGTTGAGTAATCTGACTGCCTCAGGGAAGAAACTGTTGCGGTTCTACTGGTAGTGGAATGGATGCTCAGGTACCTTTTGCTAGATGGCAGGAGGGTGAAGAGTCCATGAGAGGGGTGGGAGGGGTCATCTGCAATGCTAGTGGCTTTGCAGATGCAGCGTTTATTGTATGAGGTGACTATGGTGGGTAGATCGACCCCAATGACCTTTTCAGTTGTTCTCATAATCCGCTGTAGGGTCTTGCAGTCAGAAATTGTGCAGCTCTTGGACTAAACAGTGAGGCAGCTGGTCAATAAATGCTCTATCATCCCTCTCTAGAATATGATGAGGATGGGAGGGGGGGGGGTTGACTCTCTTCATCCTCCATAAGAAATGGAGGTACTGCTGGTCCTTCTTGGTTAGGCAGGTGGCGTTGAGAGTCCAAGATATGTCCTCTGTCATGTACACACCAAAGAACTTGGAGATTTTGACTCTCTCCACAGATGGTCTGTTGATGTGCAGTGATAAGTGGTCCACTTGAGTTCTTCTGAATTCAACAATCAACTCGTTTATCTTATCAAGATTGAGAGACAGATTGTTGTCTTTACACCATTCTGTGAGCTGGTTCACCTCCTCCCTCCTCCTCCTTGCGAGGAGGGCTGACTTGTTGTCAGACCTGAAGACAGTGTCTTGGGTTTTCAGTACCGACTGCACTTCAGCAGTCATCCACAGTTTCTGGTTCGCATGTGAGGTAATGAACGAAGTCACATCATCTATGTGCTTGTTGATGTAGCCAGTCACTGATGCTATGTATTCGTCCAAGTGTGTGTTGTGGTTGTATGTAGCAGCATCTCTGAACATTTTCTAGTCAGTGTGCTTAAAACAGTCCTTACGTGCTGAGATGACTCCCCCAGACCAGGTTCAGAAATGGTTTGGCATGTTTCAGAAGTGGTCTGTAGGCTGGGATTAGCACAACAGAGAAGTGGTCCGATGGTGGCTTCTATGATCAGGACACCACAGCCACAAGAGACAAAGATTTGCATGTTCATTTGTTCTTGTCAATCCTTTAGTGTCTTTAGTACAATAGTTATAGTTCCGAGTTGTGTAGTTGAAATATAGAATAAAAAGAATATTGTTATGTAGTCCCCCTTCAAAAGTATTGAAATGGCAATGTCGATTCTACTGTTTTTGACTATACACTGAAGACATTTCGGTTTGTGATCAAAAGATAAATATGACAATATATCAGAATTTAAGCTTTCATTTTCAGATATTTACATCTAGATGTGTTAAACAATGTAAAACAACGTAAAACATAGCACCCAACCATTTTTACAAATGAGCAGAAATAGTGGAACAAATATTGTGAGTAAGTGTTTCTTGTTGCCCAGCTGTGTAATGTTAAATTGATTGTTTAAACAATTAATAGCTCTGAATGTCTACTCTTAGTTTGAGCCCTGGGTTTCCCCTGTGACTGCAGACTGCATTTGTTGTTAAAAGGGATAAACCAACATGAAGACCTGAGAGCCGTCTGTGGGAGAAATGCAGGTCATCGAACAGGTCAGCCAAGGAAAACAACCATAATTGATCACAGAAAAACCCAAAACCAACAGTCACCTACATCCTCCACAGGGCAGGGGTGAAGGTATCATAGTCTACCATTTGAAGAAGACATTGAGAGCAGAAATATAGAAGCCATACCACAAGATGTAAACCATTTATCAGTAGTAAGAATCAGAAGGCCAGATTGGAATTCACAAATAAATACAGAGATGAGCCACAAAAGTTCTGGAACCAAGATTAACCTCTACCAATGTAGATAGAAAGGCCAAAGTCTGGAGAAAGAAAGGATCTGCTAATGATCCAAAACATACAATCTCACTGATCAGGCACGGTGTAGGCAGTGTCATGGCTTGGGCTTGAATGGCTGCTTCTGGAATAGGTTTCCTGACCTTTATTGTTGATGTAACTCATGATGATAGCACCAGAATTAATTCAGAAGTCTACTGAAACATTATGCCTGCCAATTTACAGAGAAGTGCATTCAATCTAATTGGGAAGAACTTCAACAAGCAGCAAGACAATGATCCAAAACACACTGCCAATATAACAAAGGACTTCATTATGAGGGAAATGTGGAAGGTTTTAAACTGGCCAAGGCAATCACCAGACCTTAACCCAGTTGAACAGCATTTAAACTCCCGAAGAGAAGACTGAAGGGAGAACCCCCTGAAACAAACAACAACCAAAAGAAGCTGTGGTACAAGCCTGGAAAAGAATCACAATGGGTTGCCGGTTTGATGCAGTTATTGCAAGCAAGGTATATGCAACCAAATATTACTGTAAGTGTTATTCACTTTAATTTCCTTTAAGCCTATCTGTTCCTATACTTTTGCTCACCTAAAAAGTGGATGGTCTGCCACCAAAGGTGCCATGTTCTCATGCTGGGGTATGCAAAGAAAAGAATTTCACTGTGCATATGTATATGTGATCAATAAAGACTCATTATCATTATTATGTTCTAAATTGTTTAACTAATCTACATGTAAATATCATAAATGAAAGCTGAATTTCTGATCTATCGTTGCATATATTGTCCAGCAAATCCCACAGATGCTCAATTGGATTGAGATCTGGGGAATTTGGAGGCCAAGTCAACACCTTGAACTCTTTGTCGTGGTCCTCAAACCATTCCTGAAAATTTTTTTGTAGTGTTGCCGGGTGCATTATCCTGCTGAAAGAGGCTACTGCCATTAGGGAATACTGTTGCCATAAAGGGATGTACTTGGTCTGCAACAATGTTTAGGTAGATAGTATTGTATGTGTCAAAGCAACATCCACATGAATGCCAGGACCCAAGGTTTCCCAGCAGAACATTGTCTAGAGCATCATACTACCTCTGCTGACTTGCCTTCTTCCCTGGTGCATCCTGGTGCCATCTCTTCTCCAGGTAAGTGGCACATGTGCACCTGGCCACCCGCATGATGTAAAAAAGGCCACCTTGTTTGATTTCTCCATGGTCCAGATCTGATGCTCATTTGCCCATTGTAGGCACTTTTGGTGGTGGACAGGGGTCAGCATGGGCACTCTGACCAATCTGTGGCTATGCAAACCCATCCGGAGCAAGCTGAAATGCACTGTGTGTTCTGACACCTTTCTATAATGGCCAGAATTAACTTTTAAGCAATTTGTGCTACAGTAGCTCTTCTGTGAGAATGGACCAGATGGGCAAGCCTTCACTCTGCACACATGTTAATGAGCCTTGCTCATCCAAGACCTGCCATTTTGGAGATTCTCTGACCCAGTCATCACAATTTGGCCCTCGTCAAAGTCGCTGAGATCCACATGGTGCCCATTTTTCCTTCCAACACATCAACTTTGAGAACTGACTGTTCACTTGCTGCCAAACATAGCCCACCCCTTGACAGGTAGCACTGTAATGAGATAATCAAGGTTATTCACTTCACCTGTCCGTAGTTTTATTGTTATGGCTGCTTGGTGTATAAATATAAATATGACACTGATACAGAGCAGCATTGATGGGATTTTTAAACACTTCAAACACCATCACTGATGGGACAATAAACAGTCTGCATACAAAAAATATCCAGCCAACTGTAGTCAGAAACTGACACTGATAAGGGCTAGAAATAGCAGGAATTTTGCATGGAAAAAAAATAGTTATAGTCTTTAACTATAAACCTAAATGGTTAACTGCCACAGTAGTTGTGTCTACTACAGTGGCCAAAAAGAACACAATATTGAATAATACCAGCAAAGCTGTTGCTCCTGCACAATGCACTAGCGTACCATCACAATACACACGACCATGTTCCTATGAGTGATCTCTTTTCTATGTGCTCTTCTCATAGGAACACATTGGCTACAGTCACTAATTACATGTATATACCTAAAAAGTGGTTGTAACAAACTTCAAAGTCAGGCAAGGAGGAGGAGTGAATCAGCTGAACATCAACATAAAGTTTAATAATAAACGTAACTCAAACAACATAAAACACACAAACTGAACTCAAACACAAAGTGCACATGCATCTCTCTCTCTCTCTTTTGTGCTTCTAGCCACTCCTTTTATCGCTCTCTCCCACTGATTAGACCAGGCGTACGTCCTCACAGCTCTCCCTCCTCCTTGTCACAGTGACCTATATAGCAGGTTTACTTGACATTGCTACAATGTAAACTCACATCAAATGATGCATCTATGAAGAGAGCCAAGTATCTAGAAGCTGTTTATTTAAAATGTATTCAAAGGATGCATAGGCACCATGAATATGAATGAACTTCAAGTAATTGAAAATTACAGTATGCACTGGGAAAAGGTGTTGCCCCACATTCTCTGCCAAGATAGAACATCTGTAGTTATTTCTAGGGTGATTATAGTTTCCAAGAATTACCATAACACAAAGCAGTAAATCATACGAGGGAAGATGGCATTAGTTAAGCACTCTCTAATAGATAAGATCATCTTAATATTTTAACATTATGATACTTTTGGGAAGAAGGGACCTCGTCTGTTTTTAATGAACTGTATTTATTCATTATTATTTTTTATTATTATTATTGCTATATTTATTCATATAGCAAATACCGCAGGCAGTATTAGTGTTACTTAGAAGTCTGGAAAATGTCCTTTAGTACACCTTTTAATGACTCAGCAGTCAAAAGCAATTATAACCCATTCAATGCAGTCAGAGAAACTCAAAATTATGTCTGGAGCAGTACAGACCTTCATGGCATGGTCTCTGTAAATGTAACCAACTGTTCATATTGATCTGAAGAGACAGTAGGGTTTCTAAAGGGTAAAATACGCAGTGTCAATCCATAATTAAACCTATGGTCACTACAGTGTATTTTATGCCGGTGCATGGTGTTAAGTCCCCTAGAGAGTTTCATTCTCAGCAGCTGGAGTACAAGATATTCTTATCTACAGCAGTGGTTCAAAAATTCATTATTTTGCTCAGCAGAGAAACCCATGGCAGGAACTGTCGAAAATAGCTTGTAAATGACAGCCCTTACAATGGTGTTACAACTGTCCTACATGGGGAAAAAGGTACCAAAACACATAAACATATGTGGACTAAGGTTTTTTGAATATGAATAGGTACAAAGTGGGGGGCATGGTGGTCTGGTGGTTAGCACGTTTGCCTCACACCTCCAGGGTTTGGGGTCCATCTCTGCCCTGTGTGCATGGAGTTGGTGCGGGGGAGTTGTGAGGAAACGAGAGAACCCGAATGAAACCCCTACAGACTCAGGGAGAACATGTGAAAGTCTTTTACAAGTTTGATCTTTCATGTCCACGTTTATGCATTTATGATAAAAAAATATTGATATTGATATATGATATTTCATATTTTGGTATACCACTGAAATTAAGCACTAAAAGTTATTTTGCTGAAGCAAGTGTGAATTCCCAAAGGTTAGTGTGTAAATTATCATGATGATGTCAGCAAAACCAGTAGGACACAGCTGCAGGGTTTGAGGGCATTGTAAGCCTGCTTGTCATTGTTCTCTATTATTCCTATTGCAGTAGCACAGAATATACTTTGAGGTAATGTTAATGCGGTTAATGTGGCTTCATTTAATGTGAAGGTCATAATAGGGTGTTAACACATTGAAAATATTAAAAGAATACTCCATAATATTTCAACCTAATCTCTACATCTATGTCATCTGTATTGCATGGGCAACTACCACAAACAATTGCTTCTCATCTTTTGTAAATACAGGTAAAATGTTCAAATTTCCTGTCCGTGGTAATTGTTCAAATGCTACTGATGCAGTTCATAGAGATTAGCTTTGAAAAACCTTGGAGTATGGGTGGCATGGCCTTGAAATGTGTAGCTATGTCACCTCACAGCTCAAAGTTTCCCAGGTTTAATTAGCTAAACTAGTTTAACTCTTAACTGCCCCTAGGTGTGAAGGAGTGTGCAAATGTATGTATGCAGGGTGTTCTATGATGCCCCTTGTCCCATCTAGGGTGTATTCCTGCTTCATGTCCAGAGCTTCTGGTATACACTCCAGATCCATTGTGACCATGACCAGGATAAAGTGGTTATTGAAGATAAATGAACAAATGCATGAACACTGAAGTATTCCATTGAGTAAGTCAATACCTACTGTATTGTATTAAATAATGCATGTTACACTGTAGTTGGTTCTGTATAAACTTGCCAAAGTTCTCATCCAGCATGCTTCTTATTGAAAATGAATTAGAGACAACGAGAGTCATTTGTTGCAAAGGTGTTCTCTATGAATGCCTTTCAAACCTGCAACTACTCTCTCTGAAACAGTATCTGAAAATGTGCTGGAAAAGGAGTTCAGGTGTTTCAAATGCTGTAGGAAGGGAAATGAATAATAAGCAACTAGAGAACAAGACATGGGCAAGTCTGTGACAAAATCCATGGCCATGTGTGACCGGATGTTTAGAAATTAAGAGTCAAAGTAGTTTACCTGCTAATACTTTTGACTTATTACATTAGCAGGTGGTTTGACCACCAAGCACAGTCCACACTGATGAACCTCTCGAACTGTAGGATATGACACTGCGAGTTGATATAGATTGCTCGAGTGGGTCAACAATCACGGGCTTGAATGTTTCCAGTGGTTGTAATTCAAAACTGTTGAACCATGTCTTACTCCAAGAATGATACAATACCACATTAAGGAGAAAAGGTTTAGCAGATGAAGACTAAAATTGACTCATATTAGAAGGTGGTTTAACCACCAAGCACAGTCCACACTACTGAACCTCTCAAATTGTAGGATACCGCATGTAAGACACTGCGATTTGATATGGATTGATTCTCCACTGTAAAAGCATAGACCCCTCTCTGGACATTGTAGGTGTTCAGATCGAATAATTCAAATGTGACCAATGTGCATGGGTTTTCTGAGTCTGATTCTTTTCTTGGACAGAGGAGCATTGAGTAATGGCACAATGTCTTTTCTCTATTAACACTTAATCAAGACAAATGGCCAGGTTTATGAGAGAGTGTAGTGACAAATGGCTATCCCTGCAAGCTTACTCAAAAACGACATCTTTCCAAACCTAGTTCGTTCCATACACATCAGCTAGTGTTTGGAACTCAAGGGTGTGCTCTGCTTTGACCTTGTTTGAGGGTTAATATCCATTCACCAGCTTCTATGCCCTTGAAAGGATGATCAGACATACTTCAGAAAAGCATAACACACTGCAGTAGCCAAAATACCACCCTGCCTGTGAGTAGCCTAATCTTTTGTGCAATCTTGATCAGTCATGAGATCTTGCTATGAGAAATATAATGAGAATTGCAGGGAAAATGTGGCACTTCACTTGGCATGTTGACATGATTATGTGGCTTGGAGTGGATGGTTTGACAGACATGGGGGTCAACTGTGGCAGAGGACTAGACAATTCGTCTAGTGCGGTATTAATGATGCTAGCTGTTGCCCAATATTCATCATCGTTTGGAACTGCCTGCCTTTATTCACTGCAACCAGTTGCATCTACGGCAAGGCAAAGTAATCTGTCAGAAAGCTCTCTGAATTGGAATGCAAATGCAGAGTTGAGTTCATTAAGCAAAACTAGGGCAAACAAGTCACTCCATGGTCTCTTTCAAAGCCACACCCTGACATATGCTATTAAAGGCACACAGACACTGCACATACAGTGATTGAAAACACAGACATTTCAGAAACTGAGAGAAGAAGAAGAGAGATAAGAGAGACTATAAAGAAGACACATCTCTCCCCATCTCCTTCAAAAGTGACTTAAAAAGTTTCCTGCATTCCCTTTGGATTTGGGGTATCAAAATGTAATGGAGTGGAGCCAACTCTCAATTCAGCCTTCTAGCCCATAAATACTGCAGTGCAGTAAGAAGAAGTGGTGAGAGTGACAGGAAGCTGGGAGGTGAGGATTTATGACTCTCCCCTGCATTTTGGCAGTTTTGTCATCAAGAGAAGGCCTGTGGAAAACAAAAATAACAATAACAACAATAACAAGCGAAAAAAAAAAAAAAAAACAGTTTCCCCACACACTTCCCCCATCCAATAATCAAGCTCTGCGACATGCCTTAGTCATGTAAATGTTCTTGAATATTTCCAAAAGTAATAGTCCAAACAGAAAGCCAAAAATTATCTGTATCATCATTGAATCAGAAATATGGTATAAAATAAATTAAATACATCACTCTTTCCAACTAGTGAGACAGTCTATCACTCCAAAATATGAAACCACCTATCACTTCTCTTGTGACCTTCTTGCTCACTCTAATCTCTAATTAGGATCATAATTTATACCTTCAAAAATAATCCTGGGGATAACTGAGTAGCCAGTTAACTGGTGCTACAGCAAGTAATGTTTCTGCACTACTCTGTGTGGCATTTCATGTTCTCCCCATATCCACATGGGTTCCCCCCTGGTTTGTCCAGTATTCTCCTACCTCCTAGAAATGTTTGGCAACTCTAAAATGATTTCTAGGTGCCAATGTACACCTGATGTGTGTACGTCAGGCCCTGTGACCCATCCAGTGTTTATTTCTGCCTTGCACACAGTGTTTGTGTCTGATACAGAGTTTATGCCTTTTGTCAAAATGACTTGATTGAACATGGAGCAATATTCATTTTAAGAGAGGTCTTACAGAAAATTATTTTTGTTACTGAAACTTCCCGAACAAGTATCACAGCCATAGATCACAGAAATTTGCTAATCACTGTATAATTTCAAACCAGGTTAAACCTGCCTAAACTGAAGATGAAACTTACTTAATAATAATAATAATAATAATAATATGTTTAATTTATATAGCTCCTTTCCAGAGCTCAAGGACACTTTCCAATAGCAATACAATGATACATAAACGATGAACAATCATGGACAAACACAAAGTGTGAAAAACAATGATCAATGAAACACAGAAAATAAAAAACAAAGTACAGATAGTATAGTCACTGAGAAAAATGCATAGCAACAGATTAGGACAAATAACACAGAGAAAACAGATATGTTTTAAGTTGGGATTTGAACTCTGAGATGGATGTGATGGTGCGAAGAGTAAGACGGAGTGAATTCCAGATTTTGATTGCTACTACATTGAAAGATTTGCCACCCATGGTAGAGAGATGAGATCTAGGGACAGAGAGGAGTCTGAACCCAGTGGACCTAAGAGAGAGGGTCGTGTAGTAGGGGAAAAACAGTTCACTAAAATAGAAAGGTGCCAAACCGTGAAGTGATTTAAATGTGAGCAGGATTATTTTATATTTAATGTGAAATGAAAATGGTAGCCAATGCAGTTCAGACAGGATTGGAGTAATATGAGCTGTGCGCTTGGTATGTGTAAGAAGTCTAGCGGCAGGGTTTTGAACATATTGCAACCTAGCAATACAATTAGCAGGTAAACCAATAAAGAGAGCATTGCAATAATCAACAATCAATATATTCACGTGAGAATATAAATGCACGAACCAGGGTTTCAGCATTTTTGAGGCTAATGAAGGGACATGAATAATGCGATGGAGGGGAAACTTCAACTTTACTTTACTGTATGTATTACATGTAGGGTTTGGCAGCATATTATGAGGAGCAAATTTTAAATAGTTATACAGTGATCTTTAGACAGTATCTATTTGCAGTAAATAAAAAGACAGATTATATACTATTTGTCATTTTAAGTTTAAAAATAGCAAGATTGCCTATTTACACTAGGCAGTGTTATCTCAGTGGTTAAGACATTGGCCTGCTGCAAGGTTGTTAGTTAAATCCCAGAACAATCCTGACAAGCAGCCGCTCTTGGGCCCTTGAGCCCTTGAGTGTTTTGCAGGCATATATACGCTGTGAAATATGAATGTATTAAATTATCATGTCACAAAACACAAAATTTTGACTTTTTCACATTGGATGAGAATAAATTAGGCTGTTTTACCACATGCTGAGTATGAATGCTTGATTAATCTAAGTGTACTGGTAGGGAGAGGAAAAACACATAGGCACTTTTAATTAGACCCCTGGAGAGATTACCTCAAAAGCACAATCACAATAATGATTCCTTGCACATTTAAGCATTTGTTTGTCATTTATCTTAGACACTAGGAAATTTAAACATTTCAATTGTTAAGGAAAATGTTCCACTTTATAAATCCATTCACTGTATGAAATGTGGTTATCGCATCACTATATTACATTTTGTTCTTACCAAATTTAAGATTAGCAGATTAGCAGAATGTGGAACAGTTTCTCTATAGAAGTGTAATACATTTAATAGGTGATATTCATTGAACATCAGACATCATACATGAACCTAGTTCTTGTTCATGTAAGATGTGTGTGTTTTGTATTGCACTGATTAAACCATATCTACACTTGCATCCACCTCCCTAACCCTAAACCTAACCCTAACCCTCTGTCTTTATTTAAGTTCTGTCTCTGGTTGCATACTTTGTCTTACGTATATCGAGCTCAGATTATGTTCTTGAGTTCCTGTTGTTCATGTACTTTGTGGGTGTTTTGTACTGCACCAATTAAACCATATTTGCACTTGCATCCACTTTTAACTTCATGTTCATTGTAGTTTAAATGAAACTAAACTCAAAACATATTCCACTTTGCTCCATATGCATTGCATATTGCTAGTGCAAAATATATCACAAGGTTAACCATGCTCCTACGACTAAGTGTAAACTTTATGTTCTGCTTTTCTTATGTTACAAACTAGGGCCATTTCATTCAGAACTAATGTTGATACTGTGCTTTACTGAGGATGAGAATCACTGATACTGTTTCCACTGAGGATAAAAATCGCTCAGAATTCTGATATTGTTCTTCATTCAGTACATGTTGCTCAAAGTGCTGATACTATTTTTTTTTTATTGAGGATAAAAATTGTCCAAAGTCCTGATACTCTTGAGGAGGAGAAACACTCAAACTCATCACAAATCAATGAAGCAACATTCAGTCTGCAAAATTTGGAGATGTAGTGCCACCAAGGCACATAGAATTGAATGTAGTGCCACAGTGCACATAGAATTGAATGGGAAAATTGCCTCTTGAGCTGTGTTCACATTTGTGTGCACTGCCACTTACTTTACCCAGTGGCCTAACCTGTCTTTAGAAACAGCTGGTTTTTGAACCGCCATCTGGCAATCACTTCTGGCTGGCCCTAGCTGGATTCAGGGCTGGCCTGGACAAAGCTGATAGGTTTATTAATATGCTGCAGTGCCAGGAAAGCTTAGCCACACTGTGACATGATTGAACTCTGGTCTTCACACAGACAGTGTGTGCTTATAGATAAGCTGGGCAATATACACAGACTTATCTGGCCATAGTGATAACCAGGAAGAAAGCAGCCTTAACCTTTTAGAACCCACAGCGGCCTCCGCTGATCGCTCTGCATTTCACTGACCCAGCCACAATACACTGAGGTCATTTCTTACAGAAAACAGCAACGGGTCACAAACCATATTTTAGACAACTGGACATTAAATTTTTCAGAATATTACATTACAGATTTTTCTTTTCTAATATTACATTAAAAATTTTACACACATTAATCATACTTTAATGCAACATATGTCCCAGCTTCTAGGGTGTCCTGTCATTTGGGAACTAACCCACTGCATTGCACTGTGTGGTTTCCTATGCAATTGCAGGATATTCTACACCACGCTTGATTTGTAAAATGGCAAAAAAAAAAAAAACCCTAAATTGTGCACCATATAGTGAATGGGGTGTGGTGTCTGTAAGGTAGCCTAATACGTGTTCCCTTTCAACTTTGTGCGAGCTCCATGCTATGAGAAGTACCCTCGCGCATGGCAGGCATCTGAAGTTTGTGCAACATCATGCCTATTTATAGGCCTACCGTGATCAGATGACGTGGCAATTAAACGCGTTGCACGATATAAAAATGGCACCTGTAAACTGCGCCATCAGCCTTATTAAAGACAACATCACTAAAAGAACATCTGGCAGTATGGAAACTACTGCTAAATGTGTCTCCATGGGTTCTCTCTAATATAGAAAATGGTTACTGAGTCCAGTTCAGCGCTCGACCCTCCACTTCAGAGGTGTGCTCACCACAATAGTCAGCAGAGAGCAGAGCCCGATGTTAGCGCAGGAAGTAAGATCCCTCTTGGGCAAAGGGACAATAAAATATGTACCCCGTTCCCTGAAGGAGGGAGGTTTTTACAGCTTTTACAGATCTAAAAGATGCATATTTTCACATAGAAATATTGTCCAGTAACAGGAAGTTCCTGAGGTTTGCGTTTGGAGGCAATGCATACCAATATCAGGTTCTTCCCTTTGGGCTAGCTTTATCCCCTTGCACCTTCACATAGTGCATGGATGCCGTTCTGGCTCCATTGTGAATCCAGGGCATCCGTGTACTAACCTATCTGAATGGCTGGTTAAATCTAGCACAATCCAAGGAACTGGAAGAGCTTGGGGCTCAGGTTGAACCTCAAGTAAATGCTTTCTCCAGTGCAAGGGACAACTTTTCTAGAGGTTATAAATATTCTACTATGATGAGGGCATTTCTATCCCCAACATGCGTAGGGTCAATCCTATCAACATTGAGCAAGATAAAGCTAGATCTGGGCATCCCCTTCAGTCTCTATGAGAGATTGTTGGGGATTATTGCAGCAGCAGCCAACATCATACCATTGGGCCTATTGCACAAGAGACCGTTTCAGTGGTGGCTGAAAAGTCTGGGGTTTCGTTTGAGGGCAAAACCTCTGAGAGTAATCAATGTCACGCGGCGATGCCTACGTGCTCTGACAATTTGAAGGTGTCCCCAGTCTCTAGCCTCGGGTCACATTCTAGGGGCATCTCCTTATTGCATAACGAAAATGACAGACGCCTCCCTCATGGGCTGGGGCACGGTCTTAGACGTCTGTCCAGTTCGTGGTGTCTGGAGCGACCCTCATCTGGAGTGGCATATAAATTGCCTAGAAATGTGGGCCGTATTTCTAGCACTGAAATTCTTTCTTCCTCAATTGAGAGTTCACCATGTGTTAGTTGTGACAGACAACACAGTGGTGGGCTCATATATTAACCACCAGGGAGGATTATGTTCGCGTCTCCTGTTCAGGCAGGCGCAACTAATTCTTCTCTGGGCAGAGGGAAAGATTTTTAAGTGAGTGCATTGTACATTCTGGGCAACTGGAATGTGGGGGCAGGCATCCTGTTGAGGCAGGGGCTGAGGCCCAGGGATTGGAGGCTCCATCCACAAGTGGTGGAGTCCATATGGTGGAGGTATGCCCACTGTGGTTCGTCCTCACTTCTCCCACACCACTGGGGCTGGACACCATGGTGTACGTTTTTCCCATGATTGCTCTGCTCCCACAAGTTCTAGCGAGAGTTTGCCAAGACTGTCTACGTCTGTTGCTAGAAGCACCTTATTGGCCAGCTGGAATATGGTTCTCAGAGATTATATCCTTGATGGACGGCACTCGTTGGGAGATTCCCATCCTCGGGGATCTACTGTCTCAAGCCAGGTGGACTGATTTATCAACCTCGGCCGGAACTATGGAAACTGTGGGTCTGGGCCTTGAGGGGCACCAGCTCATAGATTCTGGTCTCAAAACTGAGATTGTAGAGACCATGTTGAACGCTAGAACACCATCCATAAGGAAATTGTATGCTCTTGAGTGGTGACTTTTTGTCTCGTGATGTGAGGAATGTCAGCTAGACCCAGTGAACTGTGCAATAGCTACAGTCCTGGAAGACTCATGAGGACATTTCTCAGCAGGGTTGGCTCCTTTTACAATCAGGGTCTATGTGGCCATCATTTCAGTCAGCCATGTCCCTATTGATGGAGCCTCTGTGGGGCAACATCCTTTAACCTTTTTGTGGTCCCGGAAGGTCTGTCAGGTACCCCATTTGAGCCCTTAGAGTCAGCCTTAGAGAAGTTTCTGACTCTAAATGTAGCTCTGCTGGCCCTGGCATCTCTCAAGTGAGTAGGAGATCTACAAGCTCTCTCTGTTTCCTCTTCCTGCCTTATCTTTGCCCCTGGATTAGTTAACGCCTTCATATATCCTAGGCCAAATTATATTCCTAAAGTGCCTACGTCTGCTGCCCAGCCAGTAGTGTTGCAGGCTTTCTGCCCTCCTCTGTTCCTCACACCAGGACAAGAGAAATTGCACCTACTGTGTCCAGTAAGGGCTCTCTGTACTTATGTCCACTGCTCTGGCCAGTGGCTTAAGTCAGAGCAGCTGCTGGTCTGCTTTGGCGATGACAGTAGGGGTGATGCTGTGTTGAAGCAGCGCATCTCTAACTGGATAGTGGAAGCAATCTCTATAAATTGTGAGGCACGTGGTCTCGCTATGGCTCATTCCACTAGGGGTGTTGCCTCCTCAAAGGCTTTGTCCAAAGGGGTACCCTTACAGGATGTGTGGGCTGCAGTGGGGTGATCTACGCCACACACATTCATTGAATATTACAGCCTGGATATACATTCCACCCCGGGCTCGAGTGTCCTGCAGTGACCCTCAGGCTCGGATCTTTTTATACATACCCTCAGTATGATGGAGTGGGTATTGTCGTTCTCACAGCGTGGGGCTCACGTAACATTTGAAAGGGAACTTCTGGGTTAACCCTGTTCCCTGAGAAGGGAACGAGACATTGCGTAGCTTGGTCATACTGGGGCATGTCTGTGAATTGCGTCTTCGTGTCAGATAATAGAGGCTGACGGGGCAGTTCACAGGTGCCGTTTTTATATCACGCGACACACTTAATTGCTACGTCACCTGATTATGGCAGGCCTATAAATAGGCATGATGTTACATAAGCTTCAGATGCCGGTTACGAATGAGGGCGCTTCCCACAGTGTGCAGCTCATGCAACATCTCATTCCCTTCTCAGGGATCAGGTTTACATGCGTAATCCAGACGTTTTTTGTCTTTGCTTGAAAATAAAATTTTCATATGAAAACTTTATCTGAGCCCCTAAACAGTACAATGCGAGATCAACTAACTATGCTTCCTGTATAATTTATGTTCTCTAAACTGTCTTACCTTTAATGTTTACACCAGAAAGGAAAACTTGCAGTCATTCATGGAGTTATGATTTGCTGCAAGCTGATGCATATTGCAGTACTGCAGGAACGTCAGATCAAATAAGTAGTTAGTTACCTGATCAGAAGGGGAAAGCTGAAGAAAGGGGAGCACATCAAATGGTGTGACAGTGACAACATTACAGTGTGCAGGTAGAGAGATAGGAGAAATGTTTTCTTCATTTTATCTAAAACTTTGGGCAGGAAATGGGAAAACCATTCTTCAAATTCATTCCTCGAGCTTGGTGATTACAATTCTAAAATGGGTGTAGCTGATTCTTTGGATCAGAGCATGAGACACTACAATATTGGACATACTGGTATTTATTGATATTAGCGTATTATTGTTTCAGTGTTTTAGCATAAGTTCATTCTATATCTAAAAATTTAAATTGTCTACTGCATATAATAAGAATGCCATTTGTAACATAAAGGGTTTTTTTCTTCATATAAGTTTTAGTTTAGGAATACAGCTGTGTGTAAGTAGAGTAATAATATTTAATTATTACATTGATCAAAGTTTACAAACCATAAAAGTAATCACATGAGACATTTAAAGCCTGTTTCCTAATGACATTTACTTGTGGTCTTGAAACATGGCCATCGGGTTAAACAAATCGCATGTTTTCATAACCATATTATTATTTCATTCATTATCTCTGTGTTGGAATTTTCCAGAATGCTCAGACATACTTATATTCCACTGCTACAGTCATTATATGAATTTCCACACTTTGAAAAATTAGGTCCCCAAAATGAAACATGCCTAACACTAAGACCAGTACTGAACATAAATAGACTGTGTGCTGTAGTGTTGTGCATTTGCACTTTGTCTTGGTTGTGCATTAATGATTTGCACTGTGTATACATGGAATTATGTATAGATTATGTATTTAGGTGCATGTATCCTGTGTATTTAATGTCCTGGGTTGTTCAGCTACAGCAGTGCCCCAGTCCTTGAGGATCATTAAAGTACATTCATCATAAATAATAAAATTCTTTGGTCACTCTACCTTTACTGCACTGAGACAGAGAAAGACATGGGAGCAGCTCTCTTTCGCTCTCTCTCTCTCTCTCTCTCTCTCTCTCTCTCTCTTTCTGTCTCTATCACTCTGTCTCTCTCCCTCTCTTGCGTGTGCATAAGTACGTTGACCTAATGGAAGGTGTCAGGTTGTAGATGAGAGTCCCCCCCCCCCGCGATCCCACATGCCCCCACACAATGTAGAGAGAGATTAAATTTTGATTAATATCTGACATCTTGAGCCAGTGGCTCCAGCCTACTGTCAGGAATTGTGATAGCATTGCTGTAATCCAGAGAGGAGTCAGGAGGTCAACTAAACCCTGCTTGTCTATGAAAGTCTCATATATGCAATATGAGGAAATACTGAGGCATGTGGAGATAAGCTTTTGCCTAATAAATGTGATAAATGATTGTCCACCCAGACAGTGTGGTCTTCCATAAGATGTTGAAATGTTTCCTGGAATAATTATATTAATTAATGGTCCATTATGGCATGGAGGCTGCCTGGTTATGTCAGCTTTCATAGGCTGTAATAACTTTTGAATGTGTATACTCTTATCTTGTTTCTTAATCCCAACCCCAGTGCATATTTCAACTTTTCCTATTCCAACACACCTGCCAACTCCAGAAAATGTCAGTTATACCATATACTACATTCCCCCTGGAATTCCATTCACTGTTCATAGGGCCCTGACATGTGCTAGAATGTCTAATTAGCCTTTTGGTATTGACATTCAGGCTCTCTCCTCAGTGAATGTGGTTTTTTTCACAGTTTTGAAAGGCTACATGGTGTTTTTCACAGCTCCTTACCTGGCTCAAGTTGACCTTGTCAGTGATATTTCTGTCTGTGCACCTGGGGGCATCTTGCAGACATTGCTGCCAGTTCTGGCAAGTGGAGACATGAAGGGTTGCCTTGGAAACAGGGCCTCAGGAAAAGGGACATGCAGCAGATACTTGGAATCACAAAACACCTTCCATCATTTTCAAAGGTAAACAAAAACTGTTATGGCAATCATGCTACCATGTGTTTATTAAATGACTTTAAATATGCATATGTCCAGCACCAAATACTGATGTTTATATGTATAAACAGTATTGACGTTTATCCACAGAAATGTCTGTAAAATTAGGTAATTTCAGAGTTAGTAATATAAACTAATAATTAATAATATTTTGTTTAACAGTGCAGTTCGCAAGAAATACTACAGTAACATTTCTTTTTAACTCTGTATTCAAAGGGCTTAAAATTTAAATGAAACAATGAGGTCAAAATGCAAAGTCAGCTTTATTTTGACACTATATACTTGTGAACTGCATAGGAATATCGCTGATTTAATGACAGTACCAAAAGTTATATGAAAATCAGGGCGTTTTCCCTCCATGCTGCCTGGAAATACATACAGTATTTTCAAAATACAGTATTTTCAGAAAAAAAATGGAATTAAATTCTAAGCAACTTGTTTTGTGTTCTCTCATGACAAAATCACTTTAAAACGCAAAAATATACTTTTGTATCATTTATAAATAAGTAGTCTAGGAAAGCTTAATTTTATCAGGCCTTCATTTTTTCATTCAATGTCAACATATAGCTGAAAGTATGTCAAGTATACCACTTTGTACAGAGTGATGTTGTCAGTGTCACCAACATAGCTGAAAGTATACCACAGGATCACTAAAAATAATGTCTTAACTTCCTAGAAGGTCTTTCTTTATTTGCTAGTGTTGCCCATGTCTTCTACCTACATTTCCATGAAGATGTGAACTCTTGCAATTCCTGACATTCCTGACTCAATAATCATGTTCTCTTTCAAAGGGAACTCCACGCTGTGTTTAGCATAATGCTATGGGAGCTCCCTCACATGCGACTGGCATCTGAAGCTTGTGTAACATCATGCCTGCTGTGATCAGGTGACAATTAAGCGCAATTAAGGTGGCAATTAAGCGCGTCGCATGATATATATATATATATATATATATATATGGCACCTGTGAACCACGCTGCCAGCCTTATTATCTTCAGCGAGACTGCATGTCTGTTGTTTGTGTGACAAAAGACACTTCATTTTGACTCTTATTTTCTCAAAATCTCTAAACGTTTCTATCCTTTTTTAAAAAGAAAAGAAAAGAGAAAGAAAGAATGAGCGAGAAAGGATTCAGGAAGTGTGTTACGCCTTGCTCCCATTTCATCACGGGAGGAGACGGACACGCTTTCTGTGTGAAGTGTTTGGGCGTGGAGCATGCGACAGCAGCACTCGAGGGGTCTGTCTGTCAGCACTGTTAACATTTCACAATTAGGCAGCTCCACTCTCGGCTCGCTCTCTTATCGTCCAAAGGGAGTCGGGTTTCAGAGCCTTGCAGATCTGGGCCGGCCGCTGCCGAGGCAGCCAGCCGGCTAAGGTCATCGGGTTCTAGTATGGATTTGGAAGAGGAGCCGGAGACGAGCGGTGCTCTATCTCTTGCTCTGTTTTCCAGGTCCGGCTCTCCGCCTGACTTTGGAGCTCGCGTCCCCTATGGAAAGCCAAAACACCCTCGCTGACTCCAAGGAGTACGGTTATTTAGAGATGCCGAAGGTGGAGGAGGCGCTTGCGAGCCACCTCTCTCCATCAACGGCAGGTAATTTAGGGAGGCCAACTTTACCCTCTAAGCCATGTAAGGCCATCTCGGCATTGGTGGGCAAAGCCTATGCGGCAGCGGGTCTTGCTTGTGGGTCACTGCATACAATGGCAGTGTTGCAGGCCTACCAAGCAGACCTGCTGAGTGAGCTCGATACTGGGGAGGGAATTGGGCCCAAGGCAGTGGCAGAGCTGTGCTGCGCCACAGATTTATCTCTCCGGGTGACCAAACAAACGACCCGTCATATCGGCCGTTCAATGGGTAGCCTGGATGTGGCGGAGAGGCACCTATGGCTCAACCTCTCAGGGATGGGGGACAAAGATAAGGTCTCCTTGCTGGATGCCCCTGTTAAACCTACCGGCCTGTTTGGCAGCGCGGTTAATGCCATCGCCGACAGGTTTCACGAGGCAAAACAGCAAACGGTAGCATTCAGCCAGTTCCTTCCCCGTTGTGTCGAGTTCACCCAGGCATCCATGAGTGGAGCCCGGGCCAGCGCTAGTGCGAGGGAGGCACAGAAGGCGAGTGTGGCAGCCAGCCTCCCCCCGCAGAGAGCCAGGGGGACTGGGCAGCCACAGCCACAACCTGATAACAGGCCTGATCTAAGAATGATCATAAAGGCAAAGCAGGCAAAGAAGGAACGGTCCTGATGGGCCACGGAGGAACGTATCAGGGGACATGAGGTTGTTAGGGTAGATAGCCCCCAGTGCTTCTGTAGGGCCTGCCCTGGCCAAGGCCATCCCACATTTTCAGCCTTCTCTGATGCTTTCCCTCCAACGGAATGTGGAAAAGCTAACATCACTGAAAGACCATTTGGCAGCGTGGAAACTACTGCCAAATGTGTCTCCATGGGTTCTGTCTAACATAGAAAAGGGTTACGGGGTCCAGTTCAGAGCTCGACCCCCCCCCCCCCCCCCCCGGGTTCAGAGGTGTGCTCACCACAGTAGTCAGCACAGAGCTGAGCCCAATGTTAGCTCAGGAAGTAAGTTCCCTTTTGGTCAAAGGGGCCATAGAACATCTACCCCGTTCCCTAAGGGAGGGAGGTTTTTACAGCCGTTATTTCCTGGTCCACAAAAAAGATGGGACTATGCGGCCATTTTAGATCTGCGTCATCTGAACCATACTCTTCAGACATACAGGTTCAAAATGCTGACGCTCAAACTTATCGTGCCACAGATTCAGTTCGAGGACTGGTTTGTGACGATAGATCTGAAAGATGCATATTTCCACATAGGAATATCGCCCAGTCACGGAAAGTTCCTGAGGTTTGCGTTTGGAGACAACGCATATCAATTTCGGGTTCTTCCCTTCGGGCTAGCTTTATCCCCCATCCGTGTTCTAAACTACCTGGACGACTGGTTAATTCTAGCACGATCCAGGGAACTGGCGGTTCAACATCGAGATGTTCTCGCCCACATGAAGAGCTTGGTTCAGGTTGAACCTCAAGAAAAGTATGCTTTCTCCAGTGCAGAGGACAACTTTTCTAGGGATTATATGGGATTCTACTACGATGAGGGCGTTTCTATCCCTAACACGTGTAGGATCGATCCTTTCAACTTTGAGCAAGATAAAGCTAGGTCTGAGCTAGAACAGGGTTATATGCGTAACACAGATGTTTTCTTTCTATTTTTTTCCTTTTGAAACAAGAAAGAAACCATATACACCGTAGCTTTAAAGTGAGCTATAACCATAAGAAATAAGTGCTTGGTTAGCTTATCTTTATAATGTGAAAATTTCTTTACAGGAGAATACTTAAAATTAACCACAACGTTGGCATCCTTTTTTATTTGATTAATCAAAATTAAAGGAATGATCAGCCATAACATTAAAATCACCTGTCTAATATAGTGTACGTCCCCTCTTGTGCCACCAAAACAGCTCTGGCCCATCAAGGCATGGACTCCATAAGACCTCTGAAGGTGTGCTGTGGTATCTGGCACCAAGACGTTAGCAGCAGATCCTTTAAGTCCTGTAAGTTATGAGGTGGGTGTTTCAGAGGAGTTTGGAGGCCAAGTCAACGCATTGAGCTATTTGTCATGTTCTTCAAACCATTCCTAAACAATTTCTGCAGTGTGGCAGGGTGCATTATCCTGCTGAAAAATGCCACTGTTATTAGGGAATACCATTGCCATGAATCGGTGTACTTGGTCTGTAAGAATGTTTAAAGAGGTGGTACGTGTCAAAGTAACAACCACATGAATCCCATGATCCAAGGGATCCCAGTAGAACATTGCCCAGAGCATCACACTTCCTCCACCAGCTTGCCTTCTTCCCAGTGTGCATCCTGGTGCCATCCATGGGTGTAACCTGGCCTGGGCATTCGGGGCTATAGCCCCGAAGATTTTTTCTTTATCTGCGAATAATTATCCACCTGGAGCGGTTTGTCACTACGTAACTGAACGTAAAAGAAGAAGGCAGTGTTATAATTTGATATCATCAGTGAACGGAGGCAAGGCCAATCAGACAGGGTTTACAGGAAAATACGTGGAAACACTCATTTCTTATTGCCCGACAGCTCTCAATTCTGTCAAATGCTAGCTCAGATGGTCAGTGTGAGGGAAAATGGATACATGCTGTTTTTTTTTTTTGTTGTTGTTTATTTTTTAAACTAGTAAAGGGGTTGAAACTGAAACACTAACATCCTCTCATGCTGAGCAGGAAAACAAGGTGTGTAAATGTCTATATGAGTTCCAGTTAAGTGAACATGATATGAGCAGCGCATAAGGAAAGGTAATGTACTTTTCATGACACTGTAGCAGCTAAACCCATAGCTTAGTTGTGCCTTCCCTTGGCCAACGACACCAATCTAGCCTAGTTGGAAAAGACACTACCTTTTCAGCAATTTGATCTACACAAGCTTTTCTGTGGAATCGGACCAGATGGGCTAGCCTTCAGTCCCCATGCACATCAATAAGCCTTGTGTGCCCATGACCCTCAAGCAAGTTCACCAGTTGTCCTTCCTTGGACCACTTTTGGTAGGTACTAACCACTGCATACCAGGAACACCCCACAAGACCTGCCATTTTGGAGATGCTCTGACCCAGTCATCTAACCATCACAATTTGGCCCTTGTCAAAGATTTTAAAACCTGCTGTCTCTAAGTTGAGTGCAACAAAATTCTGCTTTATTTAATAAATTACCAGACACCAAATAATACACCCGAGTTCCATGAGTAGTGTGTTAACTCGTAGCAAAAATGAAAAACATTAGTAAAATATACTTTTAAAAATTCCACTTAAATAGATTTACATTAGTCAATGACTTCAAACATCCTAATAGTTAATAAGCTTTAATAAATTATTCTTACATTTTATTCTTACATTTTATGACCTACCAACAGTAATAAACATTCACTATTCTCACAATTCCTTCTCTCATTTACATCGACTCTGTCACATGTGTTGTAATGTGGATCATTTGTGATAAGTAAACTGTTAACTTAATGACACCTCACTGGCTACACCCCCTGTAGTGAAGCTAACGCAACATTGATAATCCCATAGGTATGTTAGCAGAAATTAGCATTATCACTGTAGACAAAAGAATATTATCATAAGCTGTTATATACAATAATCCTGCTGGCAGGTCATTGTTAGTGCTAGCATTCCTGCACGTTGACGTAACTCTAATGTTATGTGACAGATATACAGTATTTCAAAGAAAATGGAAAATGTAAAGCTGTAATTAGCCTACTAAATATTATATTGTTTGAAAGAGGCTTCCATGATATGTTAAGACAAATCCAATTAAGAGAGACCATTCTCAGGCATACCATTGTAAAGATAAACCATGGCAAAGCTTTTTTGTTTTTTAATAAGCTGTCCCATCCAGGGTGTATCCCCAGCATTCACACAATAGGCTTTGGATCCACTGTGATGCTGACCAGGATAAAGTGGCTGCTGAAGATAAATGAATGAATGAATGAACAGTATATTATAATGAATTTGTTTAACTGATTTCTTCCCAGCACACTCAGTCATTGTTTTTAGGAAACAATAGTGATTTGAGTATAAAGTTCTTTTAGACATGAAATTTACAGTAAATTAATCTCTGGCAAGCAACTATAAAGGTTACTGCTTGCATGTTTAAAATAAACCGTTGAGCTATCAGAGTCAATTTTTCATGAGGTACATGCTTAAATGCTAAATAGAAACATCTGAAACTCGTTGTTTGGTACATGCTTCAATATTAAATAAAAGTCTCTTAGACCATTTTAGTGAGAAACTTCATATTACAGATCAATAGATGTATTTAAAGCTGTTCACATATCAAGTAATAAAATACTGAGAAGAAGAATACTTTTCCCACATTTTTGGAACTAATTACATTAATTTTAGAAATTGGCTTCAAATAAGGTACAAAAACATCACTAAGTGTAAGCATGAATGTAGCCTGTTGCATGTTTTGCTTTACACGTATAACCAATGGCTGTGTCTGGCTGAGCGTTTTATTTAATTTTTGCTTTAATGGATACAGTACATGCTAATTTAGCTATGATTGTTGACCTCTTCTTAATGGCAGAGTGATTCGAATCAGTTGTATATTTTGTATCAATGAAAAAAAAATGTGAGTGTTCAGTTTTATGCTCTATCACAGTGGGGAAGTAAATACTGTATGAGTTGCAAATATTAGACTGCCACATTATTATTAACATGCATTATATAATCAAATAAAGTAGTGCTCAAATGTCACAGTTGCCACCTCTGGTGGCAGCCTTAAAGAGCCTTAAAGAGATTTTCTTAGTGGTCGGTGCACTGGCTAGTAATTTTCTAACATTCAGACTGAAATGTTTTCATTAATGGGTATTACACTGTTGTTGTAAGCCAATGTCCTTTTTAGTCTTAAGCAGTAAGAATAAGAATTACAATTAAGTGAAAGAATAAGAATGAGTATATCCATAGCACCACTAACAAAATACATAACAATAGTTAAAATGTTGAAATTATAAACTACATTTCAGCTTTTACATACATTATATATATATATATATATATATATATATATATATATATATGCATGTATATATACACACATCATGTCCTTTTTAACTGTATAGATAAGCTTAAAATTAAAAATAATTGTTTTGGAGAGCATAAAAGGTCTTTTTTCTATTCAGATACCTAGCTAGCTTTTTCTCCTGCATCTACATCAACAGCTGTCACAGGGATGGCCATGAGCTAAACCCATGCGCATCACAATGATGCTGATTCAGGACCGTAATGACCATAAAGGACCACAATTATGATCACAATATCATTACCCTGAACAATGAGCTTGCTATATAATCTATATAATGTGTGTGTGTGTGTGTGTGTTTCATTATTTATTTTTATTAAGATTTGGACATGTGATGTGAAGGTAAGATATGCCTATGCCTATGATCTAGTGTTGCAGAACACTGACATCAGCATAACAGTGGAGCTGAGACAAATCAACAAGAATCCGTGAGGTCATGTCCTACACATCCAGCTGTATAATGAACTCATTTTCCTTTTCTTTTGGCAATACTACAAAACAACAGCCTCTATAACCTGTCAATTAGTGTACCTCTCAGGCCCAGCCAGGTGTTAGTTCAAATGTTAACAAAGCCCTTGGGCAAATGTAGAACCTTTCTACATTTCGAACCTTTCACTAGTTTGACACTCACATGTGAGGCAGAATGGCACAAAAGCAGCACAAGTGCAAAAGTATTACTAATGTCTTGCTATTCAAAACAAAAAGGGGAAAACTTTTTCATAAGTCCTCATTATGGCAATAATGATAGGTTTATCAATATTTGCAATATTTTGGTCACAGTCTTTTAATAATTCTTCTTGGTCTAGATTTTTATTATTTACATTAGTGTTCAGTTTCAATGTAGTTATACCGCAAGTCCTTAAATCATATTACTGCACATCTGGTACATTCAGCAGGTTATAAGTAATTGAACTCTTGAAATTCTTTAGTGCTTAATTATGCGTTCACTAAAGTATTCAGGTTTCAAAGAGCAAGAAGGGAGCTCCATGTTCCTGCCTAGTATTTCCCCAATGATTTGCCTTTCTTCAAATAGATGTGCTGCATTGCAGCTATCTGAAGCCATCAATGCCTGTATGAAGATCTTGGATGTTTCCACTGGGAGAATTCTTTAAGTATGGTCACTGATGTTTGTATAAATTAAGTGACATTGTCCATAGATGTATTACATTATTTCTCATATCAAGCTTAAATTGCTCCATTCTACAACCATGTGATGTGAACAATTCATTTGCATGAGCAATTCATGAGCAGCTAACTGACATATATTAAAAGCATTAAACTGACATCCATTAAAGCAAACTGTGCATGCTGTTTTCCTTCAGAGCGCACACAGGAGCCGTGCTATTTTAGGAAAGCAGTACAGGGTGTCAATTTTGTGCTGTTCTCTTTGATTTGGGTATATATTTTTTTAATTACATTTTCCACTGTCAATTTTGTGCTGTTCTCTTTGATTTGGGTATATATTTTTTTAATTACATTTTCCACTTTAGTAATAAAAACAAGCAGACACAAGAGTGTGTGTCCATGCCAGGCCAAACAGTCTTAAAAGAACATAAAAATTCGTGAAACATTTTGTAGATGTCACTTCAAATTACTCTTTGTTTGTATAAAAATATCAGAACAAAATAGGTGTCTGTTACTGACATTCACCTAAAAGCTTATTCTTAAGATATTCGCTTTGAATTTTGATGATAATTTTGAGTCATTCCTTTAGTAGGTGTCAGCAGGTATGCTGCTGGCATTATGAGTCTCATTACGTGGTGAAATTCATCTAGTAGCAGCTTCTCTGGTGAGAGGTCTGGTGACTGTGGGACCATTTTCCCAATGAGTAATATGATGTAAAAAAAAAAAAAAAAAAAAAAAAGAAGAAGAAGAAGAAGAAAAAAAGAAAAATGACACTTCATTTGAACATTTTTGTATGAAAATATTGGAACAAAACTGTATTTTATTTTTGTTTGCATCTTAATATGCAAGCATGTATAAATCACAGCAAATCAAGGGCCCAATAACTAACCCTAGCAAATAAAAAAGTAAAAAGCAGTACTTTCACCTAATTGTTAAACAGTCAGTTTTCTATTGCTGCTTTACAATTCATACCTGCAATCATTAATGAACAGATACATTTCTTTACAATAAATCTTTTGAAATACGACACTATTTCTTCCTGTCTGTGTGCAGTTATTTAAATGCATAAACTGATAATAATATAACCAAATTATTTTATTTAACAGCTACAGTGTACGCAAAACTGTAATAAGTACTAGGTACTGGCAGAGGTGCCAACATTGCTAACAAGAAAATCCTAGCAGGCAAACAGAAAAAAGTTTACCACAAAAGTTTGGATTTATAAGCAACCAGCTGAGTGTATATGCTGACTTTATACAATTGTTACAAAATTAACAGAAGTACATGTCCGATCTGCAGTCCGGTCCATGTCAGATATTACACGTAATAATAAACTGTCTACAACTGTAGTGAAAGATTTCTACTGTTCATAAACTCACTTTTTGTAGACATTTGTAGATCTAAGCATCCGATACAGTATAAAAATTGGTATTTACACTTTTATTACCAGCATGAAAGAAAAATATCAAACTTGCCTGCCCAAACAGGAAAATTATGATGGCTTACATATTGAAAGAAAATATTAAATGGTGACACATGGCACATCCTACCCTGTAATTTTATTATTGAATGACCTGTCTGTTGATACACAAGTGCAATGTAGGGGTAATTATATTTAGCTGTATTTTTCCTGGATGTGTGCCATGCAACTGTAATGGCACATGTTCATGTGCATCTTCGCTGAGCTGGATGCTATTCATTACAGTGGAGTTATGTCAAATTTGTGTGGTACATGATGGTTATGTTGCAGAGACTCTTGTCTTACTACTGTGTGGTGGCAAAACTTCAGCAAAGCTGAACATTATGCAAACGAGTGCTGCTGCTAAATTGCATTTAGCCAAAAAGACAATGCCTTCATGAAGGTTAATCTTTTTTCGGCCAAATCCACGTCAACGTAATATAATCAACATCAACCAGAGAGAGATGCGTGTTGAGCATGTGGCAATAAATGTGCAACTTGATACTTAGATTAAGAAAATAACAAGACAAATGTCCAGTATGACCGCTACTTAATAATTAGTGAAGGCTCAATTTATTTATTTATTTTGCCAACTAGAGAGATAACAATCCCATTTCAAATGAAAAAAAGGTTCATCTAGATAAAATTGATGCCAAAGTAACAACCAATAGAAACTTCCTTTCTCCTGTGTCCTCTGTTCTTTCCCCTTCAGTGAATTGCCCTTTTTCACTGGCTGGATATTATTCATGTTTGATCTGACTATAGTTTTTGCTATATAAAAAAAAAGAAAAAAAAAAGAAAGAAAGCATAGCAAAAAAAGAAAAACATAGTTTTCAGGTGTTTCCTGTATCATAAATACTACGGCAACAACTATTGGTGTTGCTACTTCTGTAGTGACTATGACAAAGTTTATGAAATGTCAGTACAACCTGTACTGTAAAACTGCATTTAAAAAATCCTTATAAAATATGAATTCCTTCTTTGCTTTGCTACAAACTAAACTAAACTACACTTGAGGGGAACTAAGCTAAAAAGCCAAATAATAGGTTATGAATGTAACCATGCTTTCCACAAGGGTAGCTTCCTTTCAGAACTAGTAGAGTTTGTGTGTGCTTGTTAATTTAGCAGACGCTTTTATCCAAATCTGCTTACAAATAAGGAAATACAAGCAAACAATATAAACATGATCATTATATATATATATATATATATATATATATATATATATATATATATATATATATATATATATATATATATACTCCTGACTCTAACTGTGACCTCACCTGTGTAGCCTATAAAAGGCCCCTGCTACGTCATGCAAATCCTCTGGCCATTCTTATTCACCTGATTGACTCAGATGGCTGGACAGTCCTCCATTTAGTCACAGAACCACGGTTAAACATGTAACGTACTATTCTACGTTCTAATGTTTCAGACAACCAGAAGCGTTTCCATCTGGAATTTGTGTAGACCGCATAGCAATGTCATCACAATGGTTCATACATAACACTTCTGAAAGCGTTCCATGGAAAATTTATTCCCTGGACAGCGCTTAAAATAAGTGCTGCTGCATTGTTTTAGGATGAATGATGACAGTAAGTGTGATGCTAACCCTCATTCAATTAATCCATTGGTACTGTACTTTAGTGAGGATGACAATCTCTCGAATTATTAATACTGTACCCTACTGAGGTTAAAAATAAATTTTTTATAAATTGACAAATTTTCTATTGGTATTGTAGGAAATGAGCACACTTGTTTCGGAAAGAAAGCACCCCGGTGGAAGTAGAACTAGGCATCTCTGACAATCAAACCACATGCAGAGAAGTAGAAAATGCTACTGATTAATTTATTAGTATTACCTTGAATATGTTTAAAAACAAATCCAAAATGTAGAACTATTACCTTTAAGTTCTAAATCAAAATTTAATGTTTGATTAAAAAAAGTTAAAATTATAGTTGATACAACATTACAGAACAATTGCTAACATCATTTAATAGACAGTATCTCAAGTCTAAAATCATTTTGTCAGCTTACACTGTAGTCCATGGACAAAATTCTTAATATATTTCAGTGCACAACAGATAAACTGTTTTACAAAAGAGAAAAAGAAACTTTACATTCTATATGAATACTGCCAAAGACATTTGTATAGTACTGCATCAAACTGCTACAGCATCAACTGACCCCAAAATAATCTTTGACATTATCTATGCTGTGCTATTAAAATATACTGAACATAAAAAGCACAGCTACTAACGTGTCTCAGAAACTAAACAAAGCTGCAATATTGAGCTAAGAAGAAAAAGTAATATGCTCTACTAAAATATATGAATCATTAGTCCATTTACACTGCCAATCAAAAGTTTCTGAATCCCTCTATTCAAACTCTTGGTTAAAGTAAAAAATAAAAATAATAATAATAATAAAAAAAAAATGGGTTCAAGGTAAATACTCTAGAATTAGAAAATCTAAGTAAGAAATAGTTATAAATGAACTGAGAAACATTGATAATATTTTATTTTATTGGGAAAAACTTAGATCTAACTGGAAACTCCTGGATAATTCTAATTAGGCACTTGTAGTAGAGGTGTTTGGGGGACTGTTTTTTCCCCCATCTCCCCCTGAAGAAATTCTTACCAATCCTGCAGACACTTGTGGCTAATCCTGCCTGCTGCTACAGACCAATCCAGCCTGTTTTTGTAATTATTTCTGTTATAATGATTATTATTTTTTGTACTGACTCGCAATATTTTCTAGTTATCTAAACTGGTTCTATTTCCTAAAATATATACAAATTAGTCATTTAAACCATTGTCACCCTAAATATTAAAACAGTTACTGAACATAAATGTACCCTGTTTCACGTGAGCACTCTGTATGCTCCCATGTTAATGAATGTGGCCTTGCTTTGTCCTTCATATCTCATTGCCTGCTCCCACCCACATGAAATTAAAAACCACCTGCTCCCACACCTTTTTTGCTGAGTCCTGCAGGATCACAGTCTCAGTGCACACTTATATAGGCTTACAGTCTTGCAGTAACTGGTTCACCAAACAAGTGCACTTGCCTTTAATAAAACATTATAACAAAGCAAAATAAAAGCACTTGTTTAATTTTGCAACACTGTAATAAAACATAACACAAAAACTCCATTTGTTCAAAAACTTTTGACTGGCAGTGTAGTTGTTGCAAATAAGCAATGCAGAGAACAAATCCACTTTCATTTTTGCACAAATAAGTAAAACGTGTCTTTGTGCTCCAAAACAACAGTTTTATGGACTTCACCACATGTAATAGCTTCTTGTTGTGTCAACCTGGCTTGGCTTTGGCTCTGAGGAGCCATCTTTGTCCTTTTCAGTGTCTACATCCCACAGATTGATGAGAGGTGGGTATAGCTCATTAAGAGGAATTGAAGAGGTTTTCTGCATGTACTTTTTGAGGGAGTGGTGGTAATTCTTCCTTTTCCATCTCTTGGCAATATAGACAGAGATGAACCCCAGGCTTATGATAGCCAGGATTGTACCCATGACAGCAGCAAGAGCTGTGTTGGTGCCTTGGTCAGATATTTCTACAGCAAAAGTGGAATGTTTTGTTGTGACATTTACACAAGACTTTTGAGTCTGTTGGTGAATATTGGAAACTGAGAGACAGACCTCATATTCAGTAGCTGGTTGAAGGTGTGTCAGATTATACTCATGAACATCTACAGGGACTCTGGCTGTGTAGGTGATGTGGGGGTTGTCAATCTTCATGGTGGCTGAAGACCACTTGAGGTTAGAAGTCATTACATTGGAGTTTACCTTCCAGGACACCAGTATTGAGTGGGACTCTGTCTGTTTTACATATATTTTCATAAGCTGAGTGCTGTCCAGGAGAGTACCATTGACCCGGATTGCAGTCACTCTGGTGTCAGCACCCTCGGTATTCTGAGCAACACAGGTGTAGCGGCCAGAATCGTCAGCCTGAATGTTTGATATATGTAGTGTTCCGGCACTGTTCAGATGGTACTTATCAGACACAGTATCCATCATGACCTTGTTACCTAATGGTGTCACCCAGTATATCTCTGGTTCAGGCTCTGCCATTGCACGACAGTCAAGGTCTACGGCCATGCCAATATCCAGGTTAAGATGGTTAGGGAAGGTATCATGGGATATCATTGGCAAACATTGCTCAGCAGATTCATGTGAAAGTACATCTCTCATGCGCTGGCCTCTGACCTCAGGTGGCATTGCACAGTACATTGAAAGAGGTTCCATAAATCGTATGGTTGTTTTATTTGAACTCATCCATTGGATAACACAATCACACCGCAATGGGTTGCTGTGAATGCTGATCTCCCGCAGGTTGGGTAAAGATTCTACTGTTGCCAGGTAAACAGAGTTTAGGGCATTGTTGTTGAGCATGAGACTCTCAAGAGATGGAACGTCACGGAATGCTATTCGGCTAATGTACGACAACTTGGGGTTATTGGTGGCCTCAAGTTTGGTCAATTCTGGCAGATTATCCAGGGCAAAACGATCAATAGAGACAAGCTCCCCCATATTATTAATACCAAGTTCTTTAAGCTTTAACAAGTTTTTAAAGTCCCCCTCCTGGATTTTGTGTATAGGGTTTTTGTTCAAATCCAGAAATTTCAGATTTGCTAGTTTCTGTAGAGCATTTTGAGGAACATTCACAAGTTTATTATCATAGAAAGAGAGGCTCTCAAGATTGTCCAGTCCAACAAAAGCATTGCCAGGTATATCAGTAAGTTCCATCCCCGCTAATACCAAACTTCTAAGGTTAACAAGAGGTTTAAAATTCAAATCCAGAATACCAACAACAGGATTTTCCCCAATCATTAGGATCTCAAGGTTAGGAGTTGATTCAAACCAACGACTATCAATAGCTTTGAGTTTGTTTGAGTTCAGATGCAGCCTTAGCAAGTTGCGCAAACCAGCAAATGCATTAGCTGCAATGGAACTAATTTGATTGTGGTTTATATAAAGCTCCTGAAGGTTTGTAAGGTCCTGAAGGCTGAAGTCAGGCATCTCAACAATCTGGTTCTCCTCCAGATGTAGTGTGGTGAGCTGGGACATGTTGGTCAGGCCTATATCGTGAATATTGGTAAAGTTGTTCTGGGAAAGATCCAGTTCAGTCAGATTTAGCAACTGCTCCAGTTCCTCACTTGTCCTGGCAATGTAGTTACTCTGCAACAGCAACACCTGCGTGTCACTTGACAGATTTCCAGGGATGCGTGTAAGACGAAGGTCATTGCAGTCTACAGTTATAGCTTCCCTGTAAGTAGACTGGGGTGTGAACCATGGCCGGATTTCACATACACATAGTTGCGGACACTCTGTAGCATCAACAGAAGAGAATGTAAGTAATGCCAATATAAAAATTAAACAAGGCTGAGCAACACAGAATGCATTCCCTATAGCCATTTTAGCAATTCTGATCAAAAATGGGTTGGATTCCCAAAGAAGCAAAAAGATTTGGGCTGTATGGTGAGACTTTCATCAAGTGTTCAGAAGTGTAACTGCATCAACCTTTTATACTTTAAAAACTTGAGTAACAGTGGCACTGAAATTCAAAGTGGTAGTTTCCCCAGAAGATTCCCTGTAGACTCAGACAGTCTGATATCAGGTCAGTGCAACTGGGTCTGGAAGCAAAAGAAAAAGTTCTGTCAAAATACAGGATACAACAACATAGATGATATGACAGATTAAATGAAATGAAAATGTTATATATTTCAAATCAAAATATTAATATATCTATGTATCAAAAACAAATCAAATAAATATACATGATATGGCCAAAAGTATGTGGGCACCTGCCCATCACACCCATATGTGGTAATACCACCAAACTGTTGTCACAAAGTTGGGAGCACACAATTGTCTAGAATGTATTTGTATATTGTAGCATTACAATTTACCCTTTACTGGAACTAAAGGGCTCAACTATGTTTTAACATGACAATGTCCATAAAAATATGGTTTGCCAAGGTTGATGTAGAAGAACTCAAGTAACCTGCACAAAGCGCTGACCTAAACCCCAGTGAACACTTTTTGTATGAACTGAAATGAGAACTGTGAACCAGGCCTCAGTAATGCTCTTGTCTCTGAACGGCACAAATCCCCACAGCCACATACCAAAATCTAGTGGAAAGACTTCCCAGAAGAGTGGAGGTTGTTATAGCAACAAAAGGGGGACCAACTAGGGCAAAATAAGGCAAAATACCCCAGTTAGGGGTATTTCCATTTTTGTGCTGTAAAAATTGGATACTTATTTTCCTAATAGGTTCTCAGTTCATCTTATTCATTGAAATATCACATCCAAGTGGTTTTAAATGTCATGATTACACATCACCTCATTAAATATGAAAATGATTAATTATTACATAACTCTGGCAGGATTTTGACATCGCAGAAATTAATGCAAAATCAAGGAAACTCTGCAATATTCTAAGGAGTTTGCAATTTTAAAAAAAAATTACAGCAGATTTTCAGATTTTACTGCAGATGGGCAAAGACACATCATGTGACGTCATCGCAATGCACATTCAGCCAAAGTTCCCTTCGATTCACATGCGTCAAACATGACTTCAGCTAAAAGGTCTCATTTACCAACAGACATCACTGCGAATGACTGTGCAAAACAATTTTGTGCAATTGCAAGTTCACCAATTCAAGTAGTTTTCTGCAAAAAAAAAAAAAACTCCACAAATTGCATCACAAATTTAGAAAAATGCCGCAGCAAAATCAAGCATTTTTGGCTGCAACAATCACAAACAAACTGTGAAATCCTGTGCGGACTGATAACTAAATCTCACTTTAGAGAATTCTAATAATCTCTCAGTGCTTATGTTTATACAGTATGCAAAAATGATCTGAATGATTTCTGATTGCAGATTCAGAATAAACTGTTAATATAATGCATGCATCTAGATCACAGCAAAAGCAGAAGGTTTGGGACAGTGTTCGGTGAAATACAGTTGTGTTTATTCATATCACAAGTCGCATTTGGCATTCTCTAATGCTTCCTGGACTCCTGCTTTAATACTCTTGCTGCTAAAATGATTGTGTCAGCATCAGCACCATATGGTACAGCAAATGTCCATGCTCACCATCCAGGTGCCTGGTCTGTCCAACACATGATAACACCCAGGCTGTTTTTATCTTACAAATTTAAATATAGGCTTGCATATTTTCTCCACTGACGCTTTCATTTTCAAGATCAAAACAGCCCAAGCGAGTTTAAAATGACCTACTCGGAATTGAACATCATATCCAAACACAATTTGCCAGTTAATGATGAATCAGATTTTACCTTGGGGTTTTTTTTCAAGCATAGTCGGGCAAGATTTATTTAGGCATATTAAGCAGAGAAACAATCTACAAGTACATGTACAAGATGTATAAAACATTGCATAATCTGTTAAATCAAAGAATAATTGCCATGTAAATATTTAAATCTAGTTACTTTCACAATCTGGATCGGTGACAAGTGTGATGGTGTAAAATTGTTGTTGTTATGAAAACTCACTTGAATGTAATGCTTGTCACAGACTCCAAGAATTTTTACTTGGTGTATTTATGTTTGTCATTTGGGCAAGGCATTAATTTGTGCATCACTAATGTACTGTGGTTCATAGATAATTGTCTCCTGTTCATAAAGTACTGTGCAAAAGTATTTTAAACAAATACTGTAAAGTACAGATGCCTTCAAAAATACTGAAATTAGACATTTCACAAAAAAATCTCCTATAAAATTAAAATGTTTTTTTTTTTTACGTGCTCTATTTTGCAGAAGTCCTAAACTAAACATCTAAGGCAAAACTTGTACAAAACGTTTAGAGTGCCTAAGCACAATACTGTACATGTTTATGTTCTGCAGTAGCTTACTGTCTCTGAAAGAGACCTGTGTCAGTTTCACTTTTCCACAAGCAGCCCTGTCACATGATTTCGAAATCTTGTTAAAACAGTCCCTGCAGGATTTTCAGATCGCAATATTCAGAGGAGTTTGCAATTTTTCAAAATTACTGCAGATCTGGGCCAAGACACATCATGTGATGTCATCACAACATGCATTCTGCCAAAGCCCTCCTCGTTGTTGAAAATGAGTGCAGGTAAAAGGTCACATTTACCAACAAAAATCACTGTGAAAGACCATGCTAAACACTTTTGTGTAGCTTTCCACAAAAAAGCACAGATAGAATAGAATAGAATATTATAGCAATAGAATATTATAGTAAACTAGGAAGTATAAAATACAGACTGAAAGGAAACTATTAAATGTTGACACTCTGCACATTTTACCCTGCGCTTTTTTTAATAGAACAACCTGTTTTTACTGTCACAGAAATGTGAAATGTCTATCCTTAAGTTTTCTTCTGACTCACAAGACCAAGATTCACAAATTCAGAGGTCAAAGTTCACTTAGATCCAGGTGACATAAAGCAAAGGCAACCACAAATGAATCGTTCATGTCCCATGTCCTTTGCCCCGACAGTGGATTGACTTTTCACTGTGCTAATTGTATTCACATCCAGTTTAACCTTGCTTTAGCTGAAAATGCAAAAAATAATTATTTTCATGTGTTGCCAAAACAAGGAGTAAAAAAAAACCAACAACAAATAAATAAATACTATCGCAAAACCATAGATGTTGTCACTTTTGCTTAGCAGTGAAAATCTCATTAGATTAACAAACGTTTCACGAATCTTAATATATGCATGTTTAAATAATCTGATGGTGAATTAAAAAACAAGAAATGAATGCTTCATGGAAGCAGTGTATGGAGTAAACAGTGTAAAAAGTGTCACTGAGTAGTTTCGACCTGCCATGTACACAGTATCACTATTGTAAAAATCCTGATTTGGTTCCTAATTTGTGTCCACTGAAGTTTAAGACTTTTAAACAAAGAAACTGTCTTTCAGCAGTTTCCAGCCAGCTTCTGGCTACAATGTATTACTGTGCTTTATCACCCTTGAATTGCCTATTAAACTCTTAACCACCATGTTTTTACAGTACACAGTGATTAACAGACACTTTCATACAAATGAGTGGATGTAAGATGGTGCAACAGTTGTGGGCGAGTCCCTTAGGACAGTGGAAAACAATAGAATTTTAAAACAATAAGATTTGATCCTCCTTTTCTAATATTTATTTGTATGAAGCACACACGTAGGGACACACCTGAACAGACACAAATGATAACAAGTATGCCTTTTTCAGCTCATTTGAAAAGAAACCTGTGCAAATAATTTTGGGAAGGTGAATCTCACTGTAGTATGGGCCAAACATCAGGCCAGAAACGGACTGCAAGAGGTCATCTTTAACCAGCAAACCCTAGTGTGGTTATAAACTAAGCTTACATATTGCAACTTGCAATATATTTCAAGGGGAAAAAAGGTCACTCATGTTCTTTGAATAGTAAGCTTTCTTAGAATCCCAAGATGCTTTACATGATACTCTATGTGATCCCTCTGTAGGGCAACCTATCAAACTGTATCCTTAAAGAGTAACGACCTACAGTATATACCTGCTGTCAGGTCCCTAGTTGTCAAAATCTGGTTGTGTCACTAAGTGGGGGACATCATGAAATAATCATAGCCAGGTCAAGCATAGCAACTGTCTGATTGATGCTGTCTGACCAGTAGCCAGTGTTGCCAGGTCCTCAATCTTCCTGTGAAATTGGGCTAATTTTAGACTACAGCTGTGTAATTCAAAAAACGGGGTATCATAAAAAAAAAAAAAACAGAAAACTTGCGTGTCCATAACTATTCACCCTCCCAACCCCATCCCCCCCAACACACACAAATTCATAAATTTGTAGAGCCACCTTTTGCAGCAATTACAGCTACAATTCTCTTGGGGTACGTCTCTATAAGCTTGGCACATCTAGCCACTGGGATTTTTGCCCATTCTTCAAGGCAAAACTGCTCCAGCTCCTTCAAGTTGGATGGGTTCCACTAGTGTACAGCAATCTTTGTCATACCATAGATTCTCAATTGGATTGAGGTCTGGGCTTTGACTAGGCCATTCCAAGACATTTAAATGTTTCCCCTTAAACCATGTGAGTGTTGCTTTAACAGTCTCCAATCTCCGTCCCAGTCTCAAATCTCTGGAAGACTGAAACAGGTTTCCCTCAAGAATTTCCCTTCACTTAGCACCATCCATCATTCATTCATTTCTGACCAGTTTCCCAGTCCCTGCCGATGAAAAACATCCCTACAGCATGATACTGCCACCACCATGCTTCACTGTGGGGATGTTATTCTCGGGGTCATGCAAAGTATTGGGTTTGTGCCAGACATAGCGTTTTCCTTGATGGCCAAAAACCTCAATTTTAGTATCATCTGACCAGAGTACCTTCTTCCATATGTTTGGGGAGTCTCCCACATACCTTTTGGAGAACTCCAAATGTGTTTGCTTATTTTTTTCTTTAAGCAGTGGCTCTTTTCTGGCCACTCTCTCATAAAGCCCAGCTCTGTGGAGTGTACAACTTAAAATGTTCCTATGGACAGATACTCCAATCTCCGCTGTGGAGCTTTGCAGCTCCTTCAGGGTTATCTTTGGTCTCCTTGTTGCCTCTCTGTTTAATGCCCTCCTTTCCTGGTACATGAGTTTTGGTGGGTGGCCCTCTCTTGGCAGGTTTGTTATGGTGCCATATTCTTTCCATTTTTTAATGATGGATTTAATGGTGCTCCATGGGATGATCAAAGTTTCGGATATTTTTTTATAACCCAACCCTGATCGGTACTTCTCCACAACTTTGTCCTTGACCTGTTTGGAGAGCTCCTTGGTCTTCATGGTGCTGCTTGCTTGGTGGTGCTCCATGCTCAGTGGTGTTGCAGACTCTGGGGCCTTTCAGAACAGGTGTATACATACTGAGATCATGTGACAGATTGCACACAGGTGGACTTTATTGAACTAATTATGTGACTTCTGAAGGTAATTGGTTGCACCAGATCTTATTTAGGGGCTTCATAGCAAAGGGGATGAATACATATGGATGCACCACTTTTCCGTTTTTTTATTTTTTAGAATTTCTTTTAAACAAGTAATTTTTTTCATTTCACTTCACCAATTTGGACTATTTTGTCTATTACATGAAGTCCAAATAAAAATTCATTTAAATTACAGGTGGTAATGCAACAAAATAGGAAAAATGCCAAGTGGGGTGAATACTTTTGCAAGCCACTGTATAGACATAAGTTTGTCTTCAAAGTATCTATTTTTCACTGTCTGTTATTCTCACAATTTATCATGATACTGTATCTTCATAGTGAGGTTAACCTCAGATTCAGCACTTGACCCAGGTGCTTACTACAAAATGGGACAAAGCCTTCACACTCAGAAGGAGAAAACAATAGCGATGCATCCCACACAATTTTGGTTGGAACAGGATCATACTTTTTGGTTCATAGCTTAATAATGCAGAATATTTTAACCAAAAATATTATTCCATTAAACAATTAAATAGAACAAATATTATTTACAAATACTTTTAGTAGAAAAATAGGAACAGTGGTTAATAAGACACTGTTTAATGGGTAATAAGACGCTCCTTCACCAATCATTGCTAGCTCAGTTAAACAATAACAGAAAATGTTCAGTGTTTCTAGATTATTCTGGATCTCTAATGCATAAATATATGTTTTTTAAACCATAATAAATTACAATATGTTATGCAATGGTACAAGAAAGCAAATTGATCCCTTCCCCCCAGTGTGTCCTGAGGTTTGGCCGAGATGTTTTTTATATATATATATATATATATATATATATATATATATATATATAGTAATGATAAAACATATAGTTAAGATCTGTAGTTATGTAGTGTGAGCCTGGAGGCTGGACTTGTCTGGCAGCAGTCCAGAGGGAAAAAAAGCTTTTACTGCTCTGTTGGAAAGAACTATTGACTGATTTATTTGGACTTCAATCCAAACCTGTTAGTAGACAATGTGAACATAGAATTTTGGTGATGTGAAGTAGTTAAAGCCTAAAGTAACAAGACAAAAGTCTAAAGTACATCACAAGGTCACTGTTATATCTACGCAACTCTAAAATATATGTACTGTATAATATATTGCTGTATCACTGGTCACCTCATAAAGGGAGGATATCTAAAATGCCACTTTAAATATCTGTTCATATCATCCAGTCAACAGCTGATTGTTTATACTTTTCATAAATATCTGTTCATATCATACAGTCAACAGCTGATTGTTTATACTTTTCACACTTCATTAGGCTGGTCTTTTACTCAGACCATGGCTGCCTGCTGTAATGTCCATTTTCCTTTGCATCTTTCTGCCTTAAATCATAATTGACAGCCATAAAAATCTGCTGGCACCATCTGCCATTTGATTGTAAGACAAAACTCTGTCTCCCTCAGGAGGGTGGTGAGGGATCATCCACCTTGTGTCTGTCAGACTTGTGGTTTAGTATACCACATAAATACCAAATGACTGCCAGGCTGTGTCAGAGAATCTCACTCTATATGTACTGCTCTTTCTCTCTCTCTAGTAACTAGCATTTTCATTTTCAATCATGTCCCAAATTTAAGTACTAAATAGAACACAAGTACAACGTCTGTCCAAGTGCCTGTGTTCTAATGATGACTGTATGCCCATCCTTAATGGCAATTTAAACAATGCTGCTAATTCAAGCTAAAAATAGTACTGTGGGATACGGTATTGTGATTTCACACAAGGGGAGAAGAAGGAGAAGTGAGTGAAACACAGTCGCACATTTCTCTGATGAATACTTTATTTCTTTTACAAGTGTAGTATACCACAAGCCTATAAAACTTTTAAATAAATACCAGTAGGACGGTAACCTAAATAAAATATTAAAAATCTAAATATTAAATAAAATTTAAAAAATGGGTGACATGCCTGGAGATGGTTCCTGAGATTTGTAGGCTAGTGTTTGCCTGTTTAACACGTATTTTTTTCCCACAAAGCCAAAATATTCATCCAAATTTATTGGTTCACCTTTCTCATTAGGCACGCATCCAAAATGTTCCCAGATTGCCCATGTAACATATTGTTACCCAACAAGATCAATTGCAGTGTCAGAACCCAAAATGAGATAGCAGAATTCGCCTAACTGGATTTTGCTGCGCTCAAACAAACCCGCTACAAAACTAACTGACAACACCATATAAGGTTTTATTCTCCGTCCATCTTCTACACTGCTTATCCTTATATCAGGGTCACGGGGAAACCTGGAGCCTATCCCAGGGAGCATCGGGCACAAGGCGGGGTACACCCTGGACAGGGTGCCAATCCATCGCAGGGCTCAATCACATACACATTCACACACCCATTCATACAATAAGGACACTTTGGACATGCCAATCAGCCTACCATGCATGTCTTTGGACTGGGGGAGTAAACCAGAGTACCCGGAGGAAACCCTCGCAGCACGGGGAGAACATGCAAACTCCGCACACACAGGGCCACGGTGGGAATTTAACCCCCGACCCTGGAGGTGTGAGGTGAACGTGCTAACCACTAAGCCCCAGGTTTTATTATTATTATGTAATTTGTGTATTAATATAAAACCTCCCACTATATGGTAGGCTATAAATACAAATTAATTTTGCAACTGTTATTATTATTAGACTTGCATACAAAATGTTGTACTTTGTACTTGTCATAGTGCCCACTCAAGCAGAAACATTAAGATGTGACACCACTGCAGGTGGAACTCCACCACCGCGGTGGTAGTTTGTCATGGCCACCGTCACAGCCCTCCTTTTTGGCGCAATGTAGTCAAGACACCCACTACTGTAGTCTGGTTGTGATTTGATCTGTAGCATCAACAAAATCCCAATAAGTTCTTGGTTCTATAGACTGTACAGAACTGTTGTTTTGAACTCATGACATGGTATGTGCCTAGGACTGATTTATTCAGAGTTTTCTGACTGATAAACTCATGAATACTTAACTGGCAATGAGTCTTGTTTCCACATCTTTAAAACAACAGCAGCAGGCTCCAAATGCATCTAGAATCATCTCTAAATCCATTAGAACCTCTCTTGTGAGCAATCGCCTATGGTGCTCCTAAAAAAATATGCATTCGGGCCTCTGATTCTGATATGGTTTAAACTCAGCACAGATGTACATACATTTCAATTAAAATGAAGAGTCTGGACTTTAACTTCATAGTAATTGTTTAATCGAATGTGCTGTGTATGTAATTGTAAACATTGTATAAATGCAATGCATCCAGATTGCAAAGCTTCAGCAGAATGGAATGTTTCCCAATTTTGAAATGCATACAGACAATGCTTAACAGACTATCTCTGGTAAGTAAAATGTATGGAATTTCTGTTACACTGGGCTCAAATAATCTGTATCTGTCAACTATAACACACAAGTGAAACAGCTTGCGCGAGAAGAACTGTAATGAAAACACACCCCAAGCACATTTTTAGTAAGTCACTTGTGAATAGAATGGCAGATTGAGCTGTAAACTACACTGCAGTTATGGGCAGAAAGGTGCTGAGGAATCATGGTCTAGTCAGATCCAAAAATAACGTTGAACAGGTTTAAAAGCACACGTTTCACCTTTCCCAAGAAGCAGTATTTTTTCCATGCCTGTATAAACACTAATCCATGGAGGCAGAAATGTTTTGAAAATAAAACACTGATACAATGCCTAAGCAAGCAAAAAAAAAAGAGTGAGAGAGAATGAAATCCAGGGAGGATCTACAGCACATCCTGAACAAAAAAGGAATTCACGGTAGAAGCTGATACCAGCATTCCAGAAAAGTGTAGTTTGTGAAATGAATGTTAATGGAAATCTGTTCAGCATCCCAGAGGCTTTGCCATGGGGAATAGAGCAGATAGTGTATCTATGTGTGATTCTCAAGGCCTGCACAACATTGATTAACACTTTAAAGTATTAAATACTAGAATTATGTTTGGTGAGATGGTGCATTTGCTAATTGAGAGTATAGGAATTTGCATAACATTATTGATTACAGATGACAAGAGACCATCAGAATTGGAGGGTAAAGTGGAGATCAGGCAGGTCCCAAGGATCTCTAAATGTCCGAAACTGATTTCTTTTTCACAATGTGGGTTTCGCTATTTTACAAAATCAGCTATCTGATTACTATCCCTGGAGTCTTCAAACACTTTGTACATGATAAGATACTGAAAATGTTACCAAAAGCAAGGAGTCAGGATTGTATGATTAGGCTGTATAAAACCTGTATTGTCATTTGGAGGAATTTGAGAAATGTAAACTCCTCATCTCCTAAAGTGAATTTTGTAATTTAATTCCAGTAGAACTGATCTTAACTCCAGAACTACTGGCATCCTTCAATTCTGGTAAAATGTACTGTACAGAATGCATAACATTTATTAAGCACAATTGGGGCTAACAATGTGGGGGACGGGACGGGACGGGACGGGACATAAAAATTCTGGGACACGGTTGCCTGGATTTTCCAGATTAAGACTTGTCCATAGATGAATATATCAATAAAATAATGAGCTCAAACTAAAATACAAATCATACAGAAATAGCTGAAGGACCAACAGCAAGAATCAACATTTTAGAATGGCCATCCCAGTCTCTAGATTTAAACCCTATTTTTTTTTTTTTTAACTGTTTTTTAAGGGCACTCCATGTGTGCAAACATAAACATATGAAGCAATGTAAAATGTTTTGCCTGGAGGAGGTTCCAAGATCCGTCTACAATTGCCTCTAACTTTGTTAGACATTAAAGGAAGAGAGTTTTCAGTCCAATGAAGACCAAATATTTACTGTTGGAATCTTGATGATATACTGTATTGTTACTCTCTTAGAAGCATTTTAACCCTAAGAGGGAAACATTCTGTAGTAGGATTCTACATATAGAACCTTTACGGGTTCCCCACAAACATATTGTGTTAAACTAATACTACAATGTTAACAATACAATATGTTTATTGAATGTTAAATTGGTTAGCTCATTGTAATAAATGGTGCAAATTATTCTGGAGTTGATTGTGCAGTGACATGTCCTTGCCAGAACCATTGTGTTTTGAGTTACACTTAGCAGGAAGACTTCTCAACCACATTATGGTGGCAGAATTAATCAGACTGCTGCCTGGCCTGTTCTACTCACTATCTCTGCGACCCCCACCCACCCCCTATGTTTTTAGGTAAATAATAAAATAAAGCCCGGATTGTTGGCTGCCTCCTACACCCTGCCTTTAACCTTTGGTGGGGATATTGGAAGAAAAGAGGGAGAGAGAAAACAAGAAGAGAATAGGATACTAGAAGTCTGTCACCTCCTCATTTTGTACTCTTAGGGTTTGAAATCTTGTGGATTTTTCTTTATGAGGTACTTAGGTTTCCAAAAAAGTGTAGATGTGACAATCATACATAAAAACACATAAATCCACATCATATCATATCCTTGTGAGGTTACAGTACAATAGTGCTGATATCAATACACTCTAACTATGTCTATACTAAGCCTGCATGTTATAGTGTAAAACCACACAGGCCTCTATTTTTGGTTAGAATGTAATACAATACTGAAGCTTTTGGGAGCAGCGGTGGCTCTGCTTCTGCTGTTTCTTTTCTCCATGCAGCACTAGGCGCTATGACCACTTCCATCAGCGTAAAAACGTACATAGCATAGAAAAAAAATAGAATATCATACGCTCTGAATGTGCAATTTAAGTGTCATCAAGAGAGCAGTCAAAGATGGCAATATCTAAAACGTTACAGCTTTACTACTGAAAGTTTTTTTTTACAAAAAAAAAAAAAAAATCTATTGTGATGCACTGCATGGAGACTCCTTCCATACCACCACATTCATGATGCACGGACATTTAAAAGGAATGCGCCAAAAACCTGCTTTGTAAGTGACGTGAATACAGTAACACGTCATCATTATGCTCATACTAATGTGTCATGAAAGCTGCTCGATAAATTTTCAAAAATACTCAAATGATAAGGCAATGTCTATGTGTAAGCTATTGGTTTGGTAGTATTTACATAAAAAGATGAACACAATCCATTTGAATACTGAAAATCTGTTTTTTTTTGTTTTTGTTTTTGTTTTTTTGTTTGTTTGTTTTTTGTCAATCATTTCGTCAAATTCTATTTGTGATTTAGATGTGTTATTGTAACTGGAACATTGAATAATTGTTAGATCCATCATTAAACATCAAAATAAAGTAATCTATTATAAAAGAAAATCAACCATTTGTTGTAGCCCAGTCTACGCAAATAATTATGATTATTTATAGTGTACCACAGTTTATCAGTCATTTGGTATTAGTAGAAAGACTATTGCATTTCTATGCCTTACTATTGTTGTGCGCATTCTTGAATTTTCTTCCACACATACTAGCTTCTGTTAAGTATAGAAACTAAGCAACGTCATCAAAAATAGCTCAGGAAAGAAAAATAAATAAATAAATAAATGATGCCCTCCTTTGTGCAACTTCTCACTTTTCTTATACAGTCTACACAGCAGTGTTTATATATGACCAGCTGCTCGGGACGCCAGTTTCATTAATATGCTCGTCACCGCCTCCCAGAAGTTGTGCAAGCTCTGCAGACGCAACAGCTGCAACTAGGCGGAGGCGTCCCTCAAGGACAATATAAACAACTCACAGTCCTTCCTTATTATTATGCATCCTTCCCTTGCACTTAAACACGCCTTCCCACGTTTAACACGGTCTGTGGTCCTTCTCTTTCTTCCAAAGTTCTTGCATCTCCTAATTTCGAACAAGGCATCTGCTAGTGCCATCATATATTTGGATGCAAATCACATTACGGATGAAGATCAAAGGTAACTACAATTAATGCAAGGCTGTGAACTTGCGTGGGAAAAACAATTCCTCAACTGCAGATGGATAAGGGTAAAAACCCCAAAACATATGGACCTATCTGATATCTGAAACCGATAAGAGATTTGATTTTAATAGGGTAGCATAATGTAAGCTGAATCTATCTGTTATCGAAATTAAGCCTCTGAGGATTTATATTTGCATGCATATTATGTGGATTTTGGTGCATTTTGGTACATTAAATCTAACATAATATGCGTACAAAGAACTAGTCTATATTCATTAAAAAAAAATAAAAAATACAGAGGTTATTACCTCTTTGGCGTGCACGTTTCAGTTGCACCGGCCTCCTCCCTCAGTGCGTGCAATGTCCTTACAGAGAGAAACGTGAATAAACAAGGGGAACAATCCAGAAGGCGATGTGAGACTTATTTGTTAGTACCGTGCTGCTCCTCAACTCCATACGACGCGAACCCTTCAGCCATATGTTTTATTTGGGTACCCCTTAGTTATGTCCACACGGATTTTCCGCATGGTCCGATTAGAGAGAACGGCGATATGCCACCGGTGGTGTCTGCACACTGGAGCGGCACGCGCTTCACAGAGAAAATAACGGGCTCGCGCACCTGGCGCTGTCCACGCGAGTCAGCTGATTCTGGCACAAGAGATTGGACGAAGGGAGCGCGTGCGGGACACCATCTGTTTCGCAAGAATCGCTGGGATTCGAACAAAGACGCGCGGAGGGGATAATGCCGAAAAAAGGGCAATATAAGGCTACTGAAAGCGTCCTCCAAGCCTTCTGTCGCTGCCCCCCCTTCCCCTCCTCTCCTCCTCCCCTCCCCTCCTCTCCTCTCCTCTGTTCCTTGTCGCTGTGATGGAAGACTATGCGTGCTGTTCCAGTCCCCATGAGACAGCATCTCTTTGTTTAACCGTTGAAAGCACTTTTTTTTTTTTTTTTACAGAAAGGTGTCCTCTAACCTAACCCTGTTATTGATCGTCGGAGTTGTTTATTCATTCATTCATTCATTCATTTAAATGTATTTATTCCAAGCATCACTTAATGAACAGTTTAAGCATATAAATGACCGTATTGATATGAATACTCGTTGGCATTAATGTTATAAAGTCAGGTAAGATGAACTCACACTGTCACCTTTGCCAAATTTGGAATATTTATCAGATTGGGTCATTACGATCAGACAAATCCATATCTCAACTTCAGAGTCTGAAGTTATACTGTAGATAATTAGATCATTTCTGTATACTTGTGGTATGACAGTGTTTATGGTAGTTCTAAACTTGACATCTAGTGTAAACATTGATGGTTATGTACAGTCAGGCTCATAGGTATTTGAACATTGACACAATTTTTGTAATTTGGTCTCTGTACACCACCACAATAGATCAATCAATATGTGCTTTCAATATGTAGCAATCAATACATGTTTAAAGTGTAGACTTTCAGCTTTAATTCAAGGGGTTTAACAAAAATGTTGCATTACCTGTTTAGGAATAAAAGCCATGTTTTACAAAATCCATTTTCACAGGCTTAAACGTAATTGGACAGTTGACTGATAATCAGTTTCAGTTTCAAATAAAAAGAGATAAAAGTTCTAGAGTTAATTCCAAGTGATGAATTTGCATTTGGTAGCTGATCGTGGGAACTCTCATCATGCAGTCCAAAGAGGTGTCGATTCAAATGAAGACAGCAGAAACTTTAGGAGTGGCCAAATTAAAAATTTGGTACATTCTTGAAAAGAAGGAATGAACTGGTGACCTCAGGAACACCAAAAATCATTGAAGACCACGGAAGACAACTAAAGTGAATGATCGCAGAGTTATTTTCTTGTTGAAGACAAACCCCTTCACAACACCTAGTCAAATTAAGAACACCCTGAGGTAAGTGTATCATTGACAATGTGTAGAATCACAGAGACGCCTTCATGAATGTAAATACAGGCAGTTTACCTCAAGATGTAAAGCACTGGTAACACTCAAGAACAGAAAGGCCAGATAAGACTTTGCTAAAAACTGCCTGATCAGTTCTGATGCCAGATTAACTTGTACTGGAATGATGGAAAGAGAAGAGTATGGAGAATGAAAGGAATGACTCATGATCGCTTGAGGCAGGAATACACCCTGGATGATACTCCAGTCAACTACAGGGCACCACAGACAATCACACCTAGAGGCAATTTAGTATAGCCTACCTATCTACCTATAAGCATTTTCTGGGAGTTAGGAGGAAGAAGGTGATAGGCGGAGGGGGTACACCGTATCTGCAGAACTCTGCATAGATAGTAACCTAAGCTCAGGATAGAATCAGGGATCTTAAAGCTGTAAGGCAGTAAAGTTACTTGCTGCACCACAGATCACAAAAATCAGCTTCAGTGTTAGCTCGCTAGTCAACATCCACATATTCAGTACACTCACACAAAAAAATCGGATTTATAAAGGCATGTATACACAAAGCTGTTCAATCAATGTGAAATTCTGTGCACATGCATGAGCCTGTCCACTCCAAGATTTGTGGAAGTACATGCAGTCAGTTCAAGAAATCACACAGTGGCAGAAATGAAAAAGAAATGGTCCTACAACAAAGCTGACGTTAAAAGAAAATTAACTGCCCACTGATGATAAACACATACTCTTAGTGGACTTAGCATACATGTATATATGTATAATAGCATACTTTATTGTATTGATCTAAAAATCCAAATACCATAAATAGAATTCAGGCTATAAATTCAGGGGTGTGCATTGTTCACGGTACAATGTTCATTTCTTTATTCCTGGAAGTAGTAAAATGGGGGACTTCGGTGCCAAGGATGTTACTCCAAGTGGAGGTGGGAAGGTTATATTAAGCTCAGTCTATCCTGTGTATCCATAGAAGCGAACTATGCATATGCATCCACAGCATCCTGTGCTTTATTTGCTGAAGCAATCTAGATGTGTTCTCACAAATGTTGTACTGTACACTCAGTAAGACATCAAAGAGTAGATAAAAATAATTGTCTGAAATGAACTGGGAATAATCAGTGAGGTTCTGTTTGAGGCAAGCCAGTCAATAAAAGCCTATATCATAGGCATTTCCATTAGTCTTGGGTGACTGTGAAACACAAGTGATTTTTTTTACTCATAAAACACTCTATATTTTTTATTAAATTGTTTTAGATTGATATTCTCTGCTCTTCCAATTGAGTGCCAGTTATGCTATATGGTGATGGCCATGCTAGGCCAATCACAGATAACAGAATTATTCTGTAATGCACTCACTTGTACTGTTTAGATTCCAGCAGCAAGCCAATCGCAGTGAGTTATTCTAGTGTTTCAGTTAATCTTATGTGTGATGAAAATAAAGGCTGTGTAAAATCGCATGTAAAAATAGAAAGAGCTTTTTTGTCATCTCTGAACTGGAGAAACTACTAAATATATAGAGACAAATACTTCCTCCAACAGCCTTGGATGTTTTTTCAGAGAAATATCTGGCAGACCTCTGAGTTGTTGGAAAGCCTCCGAGACAGCGCCCTTTTCAAACTAAATTTAATACACACAATATTTTTCTGCAGTATTTTCTAACAATATACATTATTGTGAAAAAATAAGTACACCCCATGTTAATTGTTGGCTTTTTTGACATATTTGTGCAAGCAAACATTTGATCATCTTTGAAACAGTGCCTATTAATAAAGTTGATATACTTGAACAATAACACAAGGAAAATTTGCTTTTTCGATCATTTTGTTCATCAGAAATGTCAATAGATGTGATATTCTTCTGTGGAAAAAGTAAGTACACCCTTGGCCTCAGAAGCTAGTATTGTCACCTTTAGCACAAATAACTTCTTGTAGGTGTTTCGCACAATTGTCCACCAGGCTTGCTGGAATTTTTGACCACTCTTCCATGAAATATTCTTTCAGTTGCAAGTTGTTTGAAAGTTTTCTTGCATGTACTGCCCATTTTAAATCTTCCCACAACATTTCAATGGATTCAAATCCGGGCTTTGACTAGGCCATTCCATAACCCTCAATTTCTTCTCTTGATCCAATCTTTGGTGGATTTGCTAGTGTGCTTAGGATCATTATCCTGCTGAAAGGTCCACTTTCCGTTCAACTTCAACTTTCGGACAGATGGCCTAACATTATCTTCAAGCACTCTTTGATATGATGCAGAATTCATAGTTCAATCAACGAATGCAAGCTGTCCAGTCCCTCAGGCAGCAAAGCAACCCCAAACCATAACATTTCCACCACATTATTCCAAAAGGCCTGGTCTTTGCCTATAAGATCATTGGCAAACTGCAGTCTTGCTGTTTGGCTTTTTCCTGGCACATCTCCCATGCCAGTCAAATTTGAGGAATCTCTTTCTGATTCCAACAGTTGCAAGACTTACTACCAGATCCTGTGATGAAATTTTGGGGTTCTTGGAGACTACTTTTTGCATCAGATGGTCTGCTCTTGGGCTGAATTGGCAGTCGTTTGAAATCTGTGCCATTTATAGATTATTTTCCTTACAGTAGAATGATGTATTTCAAATCATTTGGAGATCTTTTTAAATCCTTTGCCAGACTCACAGGCATCCACAACCTTTTTTTCTGAAGGACTTACAGAACGCTTTAGATCTTGGCATGATGACACCACACACCTCAATAGCAAAGGAAACACCAGACACTAGATATGAGATGGGTATAAATAAGACAGGATCCACCTGCACTCCCTAAGCAGGTTCTAATCACTGGCACCCAATCTTCAACACCTGATTCTAATTTAATGTACTTGATGGTGTGATAAATGTAGGGGTGTACTTACTTTTCCATGTGACTGATTCGGGTTTTTTTTGTTTTTTTGTTAATTTAAATGGTGAAAATTACTACAAAATGTCACTTTTATGTGTCATTTGATAGTGTATCAACTTTATTAATAGGTATTCTTTCAAAGATGATCAAATGTTTGCTTGTCCAAATATGTGAAAAAAGCCAACAATTTCCATGGAGTGTAGTTATTTTTTCACATACCTGTATATTGAGCATATACCATATAATGTGCTCGCACAACAAATACATACAAATATACAAACATACAAATTTGCTGATGTTTCCACATCAGATTACTGTAGAAAAATATCATTCTTTTATGTATATCCAGTGTGATGAGATTAGACACCCTTTTATTGTTACTGTTAACAACCTTTTGATGTTATTTGCCAGCTTGTGCATTCTGTATCATTGTTCCATTGAGCAACTCACACAGCTCCACCATCTGTTTCTCTGAAAACTGTTTACTGGCTGTTCATATTTCTTATTCAGTTTTCACACAAGCCCTTGTGCTACTCTCCTTTTGGATTATTTCACTGCAACACATTTCCTTCCCTTGTGAGATTGCTGTCAGTCAACAAAACAAACTTAAGTGAGGAGCAGTTGCCTCAGAAATGCCTCTGCCAATGACATGTTCAGTCTGTTCATTACCTAATTAATATTCATGAGATTCCCAGCTAGTGTAGGAGACAAGAATTCCCACAAACAACACCACCCCCCACCACTAAACGTCCCCCTTCAGCTATTTCTGAAAACTGACAAACATGGCGAACACAAAAAAACTGCAATCTGTATCAATTTATATTACAACTTGGAGAAATGAAGCTGATATACAAAACTAAATCTCAATACAATGGCACCATCATACAGCTAGCTAAGGAAACAAAACAAAAAAGTACAGATGATGGCATTGTTTATGAATTTGTATATGCAATCTAAGCATGCTTTCAGATAAGTAATAAAAACTACACTGTTTTTATGTGTAGCATGTGAGAACTCAGTATTGCTCCATGACACACTGTATAGTAAATCTGCAGGAAGCCAGAGCTTTGGCAGTCCTGATGGTGAGGCATAATCATCTTTTACTCAGCACACTATATGAGAAGCACCTGACATGCTGCGCCAATATTAGCAATCTAGTGGTGGAAAATGAAGAATGTTTAAGCATATGGTGTGAATAATCCTACAAGATTAAACTGCCTTTGTCACACTAGTGTATGCACATGGAAGAGGTAGAGCCACACCCAGGATCCTCATATTAGCTAGGATATACATGAGCAGTTTATGAGTATGATAAGATCTGAGTCTTAGAGTTTAAGAGGGATGAAGTGGGAGACATGCAACAGTCACAGATCACTTCAACACAATTCTGTTTATATTGGCTGTTTCAAGATGTATTCATTTGACCCATAATCTACTTTTTTTTCAGAAGCAAATGAATACCTGAATCTCATCTCCTCATACCAATGATTTTGCCTTGAAACAACAGTGAGACAGATGGGCAGCCTGTCAGATATTGCTGTGAATGTGGGTGTCTGCATAACCTGAAAGCTTTAATGTGCAGGTGCTCTGGGAAAAATGCCTTCAGCTTCTGTCTCCCATTACACACCCACACACAAAGCAATAAAACATAGTATATACTTCACATAACTATGCCACCTGTAACTAGCTGAAATAGCAGAGATGGACTCTTCTGGAAGCCTGCCCAGCATTAATGCCCATGTTATTACACTTAAGCATATTGATAGGAGATATTGATTGGTTGCAATAAGACGAGGGCTAAACAGTGCTGTTTATCAAGCTCTTTCTCGTCTGCAGAGAAGATTTCCTTGTGAATGTTAAACTGCATCTTGATCAGTCCACAGGGATCTCTCACAGTGATGTGCTGTCGTTTAATTTCTTTCTAACCATGACTAGACAAAAAAAAAAAAAAGGCCTCAGTAAAGTTCAATACAGTTTGAGCCACTGGGGTTTAGAACCACTAGTCAAATAGTGGAAAGTAATCAGTAAACCAGATTCCTTTGCCAAATCAGAATGTTCCTGATAGGTCAGATTTACACAGCAATAATTGCTGGTTTCTAGAATGTAAACGTAATTTTTTTCCCCGCACTTGAATATATTGAGGACTCCCCACAAATTGATGCTTCTTTAAACAGACAAATGTTAGTAGAGCAGCGAAATAGCATACAGTATTAATTGAGTCACCATTTGTACTTTTCCGCTAGACAGTGCTGCTAATTTCTCATTCTCATTCATTTATCTCTTTTTTGTTATATTTTGAGTAGTATTTTACTCCTCATGCCTACCACTACTCGGGTCTGGTTAAAAAAAACAACACCACCAACAACAACAACAACAACAAAAACACATTAGCTCCTTTAACAGTATAACAATACTACATTTGAAATGGTTTCTGCCTTGTAATTGATTTGAATAAAGGAAAGCCAAATGAAAATTCCTTTAGTTCTCAACTCTGAAAGCAAGTCAGGTGTAAATGCTGTTCTTAGTGCAAAACTTATTATTATTATAATTATTTTTTTTTTGCAGAATTAAAAATAAAAAGTAAAGAATGTTGATTTATCTTATACCTGAAATAATTATCTATTTAATTGTTAGACCACCACATCATACCACAGGAATCCATCTTCTTGTGATCTCATCTTGTTTCAGCATCATTTCCATAATGCCAAAACACCCCCACCCCCAACACACACACACACACACACACACACACACACACACACACACACACACACACACACACACACAAAACACTCACTCACACACACACACACACACACACACACACACACACACACACACACACACACCCACACAAAGCCCTTTTTGTTCTCTGTTGCTATTCTCTCTGTGACATGTGGCACAGATAGACCAAACAGCAGAAACTGCAGTCACAGATCTCTCATCCCTTGCTGTCCATCACAATCTGTAATGAAGATAGATTAAGAGGTGTGGGAATCTGTGCCCTCCACTCAAGGTTGATAGATGAGAAGATTAAATATGACTGGGTCAAGATTGATTTAGTGCTTATTTATAGGCAAATTCCCTTTGGCAGAACTAAAGGTTCCTGAACTATCCTGAACAAGAGCTACAAAGTTCCTGGTTTGTATTTCTTCAGAACTCCTGACCATTATGTAAAAATTACAAATGCAACACATGCAACTGCATGGTGGATCTGACATTCAGAATACAGCAAATTCACAGTGACCAAGTGGGAGGTTAAGATGGAAATGTTTGTCCTTTAGTGTTTTTGCTTCACTCTTTTTTTTTTGGCATGAAAACAATGTTAACATCGCTATAACCTTTAAAACCAGCTGTGCATAAATTAAGCTCAATGTCATGCTTCTGTGTGCCAGTTGAAGGCTGTGAAAAACACACTCTTGCAATGTTTTTTAAAACAGTGTTAAAGCAGGCATCGGGTTATACTGTCTTAGACAAAAACAACAACAACAACAACTTTGGTACTTGCTTATTCAAAAAATATTTTTTTGCCAGGTAAGATAGTTTTAATAATGAGTTGTATATCCTTTTTGAAGCTACACAGTGTCTGTCCTGTTACTGGATCGAGTTCCTAATCTCCACCACAAAAGGACCACCCTGCTGAAAAAACCCAATAGGAACCATTAAAGAAATTATAATGGTTTTAATGGCTATAATGGGAATTATATTGGTTTTACTGGAATCTATAATGGTCCATGTGGGTCTATACTGGTAATGTGTTGGGTTCTATTGGTGGCATGTTTACATCTAATGGAAACCAACACGAACCATTAAATCCTAATAGAATATGGTTTTAAAAGTATTTATAATGGAAACCATTAAAATTTCTGTAATGGTTTCTATTGCTTTTTCAGCAGGGCAGTAATTTGGCTAGAAAATCCATCTCGGTTCCAGAACCAATGGATGTTAGAGATTCTGGCTTGGGGAGAAAAGCAACTCAATTTTTATTTATTTTTATTTTTTATTTTTTATTTTACATGACCACCATTACAAAACACACAAAGAATATGGTTGTTGATGTTTGATGTTTATTGTATGTTTTTAAATATTGTTATTCTGGAGAAAAAAAAATCGAATATTAGTGGTCTGAAGAGGAAACTCATGTAACTGGAAATTGGAACAAACCAAATATCAAATGCATGCTAATTGTTTAAATATACAAAATAAATAGCTTCAAGCAACTGAAACATTTCACCATTACAGTTTAGCAGACGCTTTTATCCAGAATGACTCTCAGAAGTGCTATGTAATCAAAAATATACTGTAATGCTAGTGCAATAAGTCGGGGTTTACGAATAACATCAAGCTAAATCCTTTTAGGGAGAAGTTAGTACTTAGGGTCTGCTGTTCGGACAGCCAGGGCAAGCTTGTCCCACCACCTGTTTGCCAGCACAGAGAAGAGCACTGATCATTATGCTGTATATAGTTGTTGATGGAATTTACATCACAAGGTAATGGTTTGGCTTTTAAACTGGAAAAAATGTGAAACGACACTTAAAAATGTTTGCTGCTCCCCTGAGCATAACCACATGATAACTGACTCCTTGACACAAGCTTTGCTACCCTCCATGCTACCCCAACTTGGTCATCAGATCACATGTCTAAGAGCTCTATTACATATTATGCAATTCATGCAGACTTAATGGATCAGATCTAGACCATCATTGAGGGAGGATTTCTATTAAGTGGAACTGTGAAACCAATACAGTAATGGCATTTTGTGTCCATTAATTTTGCACCGAGAAACTGAAAATGCAACCTTGTTTAATAATTCATTATCGCACTTTTAACAATGGACACTGTCACAAAACAGCTTTACAGAAATCCTGATCTACAGCAAATATTCACATTTAAATTTATCAATATGGAGCAACACAGAGGTGACAGTAATAATGAAAAAAACTCCCCAAGATGACATGAGGAAAACACTAGAGGAACCAGACTCAAAAAGGAAACTATCCGTATCCGGAAAACACCCGATTGTGTGATTATAAATCATTAATCTTCTAATTATGTTGTTCCACCTCTTGCCCCCACTTGTCTTGGTCTTGCCCCTACTTTAGCACCCCACGTTTAAAACCAGGACACAGTTCTAGGCTACAGCACTGGCACTGTGTCAGGTAAAATGGGGGTAATAAATGTGTCTGGTCAGGAGTCCTTGTTCAATCTGGGAATTGTATGGTTGCACATTGTTTTTCTAGGTGTAAAATACAGCCCATAATTAATTACAGGAAAGCTAGCACTCTTAAATAATGGGGGTGCTTGACTGCTATTAATAATAGAGTCAAATAAAAAAAAATGAAGCAAAAAAAGTTCACTTTCATGAGTATTTTAACATAGATTCTTCATAATATCTATTTTAGAATAATATGTCTGAACCAACTTGCATGTAAATGTATAAATGTTTTGGCCCATGTTTAACAGCCATAATGTTTTCTACATTCACATGAAATAAAATGATTCGGCTTGGTACAATTTAGATTAATTCTTTGTGGTATAAGGAAGGTAGTGAAAAAAAGATTTCTAAAAGGTGCCCTGTTGTTCCACTCAGCTGTATGTGTCTGTTCATTCAGACACCTCCCAAAAAGATGCAGATAGAAATGAATAGGGGACAAGGGCAATGTCTCTTGTGTTGGGGTCAAAAGAGAGTGCTGACCTCTTCTATAGACGATAGGGCAGGGTGGTGACACAGGGTTAAACAGGAGCTAGGGAAAATGCTTTCAGGGGGAGAAATTCTCACACATAGCATATATAGCCACACACAGAGCACTGAACTGACAGAATCTGTTGCCAGGACGATTGGCTGGCTTGATTATGATTAGCTGGAAGAATTTTGTGTTTCCTAATCATGAAATATTCAAACATTTAGGACATCTCTCTCTCTCTCTCTCTCTCTCTCTCTCTCTCTCTCTGTCTTACCATATGCGACTGCAGCATGGGGTGACCTGCTTCATCACTAATGCTTGTTAAAGTGAGATGGCTGTATGTATATGAATGTACATGAACTATACAGAGCAGTCATGCATGTTTGCCTCATTAACCAGACTGGACAACTGCGTAAATGCTACATTAATGACGTTTGAACAAAACAACCAAGGAAAAAAGTAAGCATTTTAACAAGGAGCCTCTATTTTAAGAGCAGTTCTCCACTAACAGTATAAATCTAAATGACTGTGGGTATCTAAAGATTCAAACCAGAAACCCTATAGATCTGGCAATACACCACTTTAGTCAGATGAACTGTGAATGCTTGATTGAAAATGTTTTGTAGTCATTTAAAAAAGAAAGAAAGAAAGAAAGAAAATCACACCGAAAATCCTTATTATATTTTTTTAAAAATTCTTTAAAAAAACCAAAAACTTTTTGTATTACTTATTTTTTGTATATTTAAAAAAAAAAAAAAAATAGCATTTGAAAATCAATACAGTCCACCTAGGGCTAGTCGTTTCCCACAATAATCTCATCAACAAATTCCCAAAGGTAGAAGTTGTCAGAGTGATTTTGCTTACACATAGTGGGAACCATTTATTTTTTTAAACATGGTCCCAAAACCTCCTGTCAAATTTCACGTAAATATCAAAATACATTTATAAATGAAGATACAAAAGGACTAAAACATAATATATTATAATGGTACATAGCAATGTAAAAATGGATAACCGTTCTGTTTGTACACAGGAGCTTTTCAATGTACATCAGGAATCATCTATTCTCCAGAGAGATTACTTCTTTTGCTGTATCACTGATGGCTCCTCATACGCAAGCCCAGACATGTAGTTTAAATATTCAGCAGATCTTCCATATGTGCACTCAGTGAATTTTATTAGACTGCAATGCTCATACATTTTGAGCGTAGAGAAAAGACAATAACCAACAACTAATACACACACACACAAACACACACACATCCATATGTATATATATATATATATATATATATATATATATATATATATATATATATATATATATATATACACACACACACACCACACAGAATTAATCTAAATTGTACCAAGCCTAATCATTTTATTTCATGTGAATGTAGAAATAGAGAGAGAGAGAGACTGCTTTTCTGAGCTGTCTTGGTTATTCCTTCGATGTGCCTCATTGCACAGACCACAATGCAGAACAAAACAATATTAAGACAACATAGTGCTCTGCCCCTGTATTTTCTATAACAGTGTGTAATATTAAAAAGACATATTTCTCAGTGCTAAATTGTATTACTCATATTTTTGCAATATGTTTTTTTAAATAATTACAGCCTTTAAATATCCACAGTCCTACTTTTTTATTAAAAAAATATATATATGTAAATATGTAATGAGGTCCAGTCTGCCCACAGCATATGAAAACAGATAAGACCTGCTATCTAAACATATGCAATGTTATTAAGAATGGCAATAACCACCAACTATAAGTACAGACAAATTCTCTTGCATATGTTACCTAAACCCACTTATTGTACACTGCAGTCTTTTCTGAGACTGAAAAACTATTCAAATCGGAACATCATAACAGTAGATTTTTTCTATGGACAACAACCTCACAGGAAAAATTTTCAGTAGTAGATTGTCAATACAAAGATCACAGATCAAAACCTTTTCAAATTGATTAGGTATCAATGTATACATATAAAAAATAAATTTCTTAAAGATTTATCATTACTAGAACAATCACACAAAAAGAAAATGACAATACTGCAGTGTGTAGCTGGGCTGAAACAATGCAGACCTGGCTTCCTTGAATAATGTGCACATGCAGTTTGCATTTGCTTTTCATACCTCATCACGTGCTCTTCTTTTCCAAGGCTGGGAAAGTTGTGATCCTCACTCCAGCATGTTCAATAAGGGTCACGTTGCTGGAGTGTGGCTTCCCTCTCCCAGCCAGAAAGTTGGTTTTTAAATGCACTGCAGGCAGCAGATGGGCTAAGGCATCCATATTCATTAGCTTCGGTCTGCCACCTTGACCCTGACACCAACTCCCCATCCGTGCTCTCTTCATGGAGTCAATAGAAGTAACTTGGGGCTATTGCAAGACCCCTAGAACATGTTTATTATCCTAAAGGCTGGGAAACATGAAGAAGCTTCTCTCCAACAATCCCCCCACCTTCCCAACTCCAAATCTGCATTACGACACTTATATTATCGAGCAAGTCCTTCAAGAATGGAACATCTGCCCCACTAATGGGGCTTTCTTAAAGTTGTGTGAATGATAAATGAAGAAAGTCTAAGGAGACAATGGTGGGAGAATACACTGAGGCAAAATCACAAAGTTGATCAATCAGGGAAGAGGGGAATAAAGGATTATGGTTGAGGAACAGCCATTCTTATCAAGTAACTACTAAACAAAGCCTGTACTAACTAGAGTGAAGTAATGCCAAAATCTAGCAATGATTAAAAATCAGTCTGTGAAATACTAAGCAATAGTATGCCTCTTTTTATAGTACAATTAACCTGAGAGTGAGAGGAGAGGAGGCTGTGAGATATTCACATACTGATGGTATATTTAATAAATTGATTAAAAGGATTAGAAGAGAAAATTAGATGATGAGTTTTGACACTTATATTCTACTCCTGTCAACATCAGTGAAAGAACATCCAAAAAAGTAAATGTAGCCCATTTGTAAGATTCAGCAGTGGTTCATTAAAAAAGTCATAATTCTCACAGAAGGTATACGCAGAGGAATAATGGTGAAAAGGTAGGGCTGTGTGCGCCACAAATGTCACTAATAGGAAGCTAAGATTTATTTTTACTATAATGCTTTGTACTTCCTTTTCCTGTCATCTCAAATGAGGCAAAATGAATAGATAATGACAACAGCTTTCAGTATTACAGCATAAAGATTACTTCAAACTACAGAGCTTTGAACTGTATGTCAATGTTGGAACTTTGGATTGTTAGATTAGTGCTTCCCTCATGCATACTTGCCTGCTGCATTCCTAAAAATGGATTCCCATGTGGAAGATGTCACCATAATAAATTGTCATTGTCTTCTCTCTCAGCTACTGAAATATATCTGGCACATTTTGAGCACTGCAGTGTCTGAGAATGTGAATGTTAGAGAGTAGATATTTGAGAGCATGATGTCATTCTTGTACACACCACATACCAAACAAAACAAACTTCTGCACAGCAGAAGTTAGGCTGGAAGTGCACAAAAAAGTATAACCTTGATGTCTGCTTTGTTGAGGAGCAGTGGGAGGGGGACGGGGGAAGGCTCGAAAACAATGTCAACAATTTAGAAATCCAGTATACCTTAATCTCTATTATTGGCATGATAGTTAAGGCAATAGGCATATTCATATGGTACCATTAATGTAAATTTAGAAATCTAACAAGCCTATTTTTCATTATATGATTAATTAAACACATTTGTGAATAATATAAATGACTTTAATACCAGTGTGATGGCGGGCCTGCAGCACGCACACCTTGGACACATGATGTTCCTCACACAACTGCCAGCAACTGCCCCTTCAGAACCACGCAGGTTGTAAACAAATAGAGCACAAATGGCTACAGGGCGGGATGGCCAAAGCACACATGGCTGGCAGGAGATAATTGCAGGAGCAGCTCCTCACTGTCTAGTACACACCGGCAGAGTATAAAAGAATGCCGCAGCCATAGGAAGGGAAGTGAGTTCTCTCTTATATGTGTGACTGATCCCATCTCTCTGTGTCCGACACAGAAGCTGCCAATGATGAAGATGATGATGAAGAAGAAGAAAACGCTCTCCAGCCTCCTCGTGCTACTCAACGGCACCTATGCACCTCTACCGTGCCCCTGGACACCACCCCGACACTGCTGTCACCAACACTGCTGCCGCTGGCAGGAAGTGAATTTATCCCTATTGAGAAAGCCGGTGGTGACGGTGGCAAGGAAAAACTCCATAAGATGGTGTGAGAAAGAAACCTTGAGAGGAACCAGACTCAGAAGGGAACACATCCTCATCTGGGTAACGGTGGCGGATAGGGTGAAAGTAAAAGGAAGTTCATTACGGTTTTTACAAAACCATGCCGAACCCTGGGGCCCAGTCGGCCTGACACCGAATTCCTCCAGCAAGAGGAGCCAGCCGGATCGCCGCACCGGATGCCCACAGAGCCTGACCCGGTGCCTGCCCATCTGCTAACCAAAGCCATGGTTAGTGGGGTGCACCTTACACCAAGTGACCTGCCTCCTGCTTTGACACTGGCTGTCAAGCTGAATGGTTGAACCGCCCTCCTAGACTCTGGTAGCACTGTAACCCTAGCATGGCTGGCCACCATGAGACTGCCAGTCTGTGGGGACCCTCCCCGTGACCTGCATCCACTGAGACATCCAGGAGGTTCCCGCTGCCCACATCCGCCTATATACATCTACTGGGGAGTGGCCCCTCCTCGTCGGACTGATCCCTGAGCTCCCTATTCCCCTGCTCATTAGACAGGACTGGCCCGGGTTCCCCACGAGGCCACAGCAATGCCACCGACCATCCCACCACGATGACCCAGGCTGGCCTACATGGCCCAAGGAGAAGAGAATGCCAATGCCAGAGTCTCAGGTGAGCCCGATCGTCCTCCTAACTTTGTGTCATCTGTGTTTCAGCAGGTTACATAAGAGGGGAACCTAGGCCACGAGCAGAAGGAGGACAACTGGCTGACGCACTGCTGGGGCCAGGTGCGGCAGATAGAAGGAATCTACCAGAACCCCCACCAGTTACTTCCTGCCTCCTTCTTCCTAATGAAAAATGGGCTCCTATACCACTGAACGGAATGTCAGAGAGAGGTCTGTGATCTACTGGCGATACCCTGCTCCAAGACACAACTGCTGCTGCACCTGGCCCACTCACACCTGCTAGGTGGTAACCTGGGGCCCCGAAAACCCTGGAAAAATTGAGGGACAGGCATGGAGGCAGAAACATGGGCCTTCTGCCAGCAGTGTCCCCAGTGCCAGCGCACTGCACTGCGGAAGCCCCCGTTGGCGCCCCTCATCTCACTTTACATCATTGGCATCCCGTTTGAGTGGATAGGCATGGACCTGGTGGGGCCTCTCCCAATATCCGCCTGTGGCCATGAATATATCTTGGTCATCCTAGACTATGCCACCGGCTACCCAAAGGTGGTCCCCCTATGAAAAGCCACCTCCGAGAACATTGTGAAAGAGCTCATGCTGCTGTTCAGCTGTGTCGGCATCCCCAAGGACCTGCTCACTGACCAAGGTACCCCCTTTGGCTCAACATTAATAACCAATATGTTTCAGCTGTTGCAGGTCAAACACCTATGTACCTCCGTCTACCACCCCCAGACGGATGGCCCAGTGGAGCGTTTCAACCAGACCCTAAAGTGGATGCTGCACCAGGTGGTAGACAAGGAGGGGAGGAGCTGGGACCACCTCCTGCACACCATGCTCTTTGCCATCTGGAAGACCCCACAGGCCTCCACTGGCTTTATGCTGTTCAAGCTCCTCTTTGTGAGGCAACCCCGGAGCCTACTAGGTGTGGCTCAGGAGGCTTGGGAGGAGCAGCCTTCTCCGTACCGTTTCCTTGTCGAGTATGTCCAAGAGATGCAGGAGGGGATCGACAGGGTCGCACCCATTGTAAAAGAGCACCTGGAGGCATCGTAGCAAGAGCAACAGCAGGTCTATAACCGGCCGGCCCAGCCCCGGGAGTTCCACCCGCATGACCAGGAGCTCCTCCTGATCCCACCTCCTGTAAGTTCTTAGCCCACTGGCATGATCCCTACACGATCCTGGAGATTGTTGGACCAGTAAACTACTGCCTGCAACAGCCCGGTAAGCACCCTGACACTCAGATTTATCACATCAATCTGTTAAAAAGATGGATATGGCCTGCATCACTAGTCTCTGCTTTTTCCTTTGTGTCCCCTAGGCCTGCAGAAAATACCTTGGTATGTTCTGGCAAAAACTGCCTTTAGCACCACCAGCGGCCACTGGCAGTACCAGTTTCTTCCATTTGGCCTGCATGGGGTGCCAGCAACATTCCAGTGGCTGATGGACATCGTCCTCTGGCCCCACTGACAGTAAGCCGCAGCCTATCTAGATGACATTATCATTCACTTCACCACCTGGGCTGATCACCTCCACTACCTCCAGGAAGTACTGTGAAGACTCTGGGAAGCTGGGCTGACTGCTAATCCACAGAAGTGCCACCTGAGCTTGACCAAGGCACAGTACCTGGGATATCGCATCGGCCGGGGCTGCTGAAACCTCAGGAGAAGAAGACTGAGGCCATAAGGGACTACCCCAGACCAGCCTTGAAAAAACAGGTAAGTGCCTTTTTGGGGCTGGCGGAATATTACCAGGGCTTCGTGCTAACTTCTCCTCTCTAGCTGCCCACCTCTCAAATCTCATCAGAAGGGGCCAGCCGGACTGGGTGCGGTTGACTGATGAGACAGAGCAAGTGTTCTAGGCCTTGAAATGATCCCTCATCCGCAGCCCCATACTTCGGAACCCCGACTTCAACCTGCCCTTCTCCATCCACACAGACACCTCGGAGATGGGACTGGGAGCCGTCCAGTCTCAGACCTTCGAAGGAGAAGAGGACCCGGTCCTCTAACTTAGCAGAAAGCTCAACCCCTCAACCGTGGCCCTGAGCACCACCCTGACATTGCTGCCTCTCACCAGGAAGGCTACAACCTCTCCCCACACCACTCCTCCCCACACACACACGCCCTACCACCTTGACTAAAAATAAAGGAGCACTTTTTTTCCCCCACGTCAGCCTCCTGTTTGTCTGTGTTCCACCCTGCCTCGCAAAGCGTTAGTGACAACCAGTAAGAGTTAAATAGAGTCCATGTGCAATTGTTTGTTTTCCATTAACTTGCTATGTCAGCAGGAGTCCTTGAGGCAGGAAATGAGCCGATTTAGCCTGTCATGTCAAATAACGCTTGCTTAGTGTAGCGAGTCAAAAGATCACTTACCATTTCAAAAGAATTATCTGACCACATACTCAGCACATCGTAACATTCTGTGATGTGAAACAGTATGGACAATTAGCAAAGTGATACTTCTACAAAGATTCAAAAATATATTTGCTCATGAATATGAATGGTTGAGGTGCATTCAATTGTAGTTTGTAGTTTGAATTGTAAATGAGGCAAATATATTAGGAGTAGCCACCACTGTAACCATCAAAAGAGATTACTCACTGTAAGATAAAAATAGCAGGTCCGCTAGCAGAATATGGAAATGTACATTTTAATATATCATTTGTTAATGGTTCCCTTCCCTCAAGAGGTGCTAGCTAAAAGACAGCAGAGAAAATTATTAATGTGAGACTTCAGGCTATCATGCACATTTTTAATGTGCATTAAAAATGTGCATGAAAAAAAAGAAACCCACACACTTTTGGTCATCTGTGATATTCTTTGTTTAAGCATTACATTTTAGGCATTACCTACCACCTTCATAGAGAAAGGGAAAACTCATTAGCACAAACATATGAGTGCTCTCTTAGCCTTGCAGTGTAACCCTACAGAAGAATCTGTTCTTTACAATTAATTTTATTTGTATTAATTATAATTTTTTTAAATTAACAATTAACAAAACAATTAAAAATACAATTAATCAGAACATTTTTAGTGGTTTGCCACTGAAAAGGGTGACTATTAAGTATGCTGCTTTTCAGCTGTTCAAGGCTCAAACACAGCATGAGTAACATCCTTCATTATCACTGGCTATGTATCCCATGGCATGCTGCCACTAATGCACACCTTCAGGAATATGTAAGAACTTACATATATAACCTATTTTAATATTCAGTAACCACCGCATATAAGTTCAATCACTAAGACACACCTTGGCCCAGAAATCAACTTTTTTTTCCATCCTAGAATGTTATCATTCATTCCAGTCATATGCGATCGAAGGTAAGAGCTAGTTAACTCTGTCATGCTTTTTTCCATCCAAAGAGACATGAAATAATAAATTTTGTATCTCTTTGTGTAACCTTCCTTTTATGTTATGAGTCAATTTGACCCATTTACACAATACTGGTTAATCTCTCTTTTTCTCTTTGAAATATTTTTACTTTCCTCATTTAAGGTCATGAACTTATATGCAAATATTTCTTCTTATGGCTTGTCATGGACAAGACATAATAAACTTTCACTGTTTTAAGATGTTCTTTGATGTTTATGTGTGTATTTAAACTGTGGAAGTCATTTTGACCATAACATAATGGATGTAACTTTTTTTCACAACATAATAGGAGGGTTAAGCTTGCTCATTTCACATTGCCATGTTACACTGGTAACAATGTACTAACCTTCTATTTCTTTAGTCTTCACTTGGAAAATAAATCACATTTAGTAGACGCATTTATGTTGATCAGAAGAAACACCACACTAATTACATTTATTTACATTTACATTTATTCATTTAACAGATGCTTTTATACAAAGCGACTTACAAATGAGAAAATACAAGAAAAAACTAGGCAAGTGGTACTGCAGCATGAAGCCTAGGGTTCCCCTGAGATACATCCATTTCCCATTTCCTGTCCAGAAGGCTGTGCTCTCCCTATTCCAAGGCACTAAAGAAAATGCTGATATAGGTTTTGGACTTTCTTAGAACTCCACAATATTTTAAGAAATACAGTCATTTTAAACTATTTTCAGTACAGATTTCTACCATAATAGATTGTGATTTCTACTGTAAGATATTCTACTGTAAGAAACCATTTAAAATGACTTTAATGTGTCTGTGTCTATCTGAGTAGTAGAATCGATAAACTCCTAAAAATCAATAGGCAGCATGATGTCCATGGTATATCCACTAGATCCCTCCCCTAGCACAAGAAATCGCAGTTTTACCAACCTAGGTTGTAGTACTAGGTTATACTTATGTCAGTAGTGTTTGACAGACTGTAGTCCATGGCAAAATCATAGTGTCCCCCTTGAGTTCTTCTGTTTGGATGGTTGGTTATTTATTTATTTATTTATTTATGCACATGCAAACATTTCTCTATAGATCTACCGATTTTGTTTGAGATCCTTATTAGCACAAAGCTCTGGAATTCAGTACGAATTAGTATAATCCGATCAGAATTTTCTGTCATGCCTCTATTATAGTGAAAGAGTTCTGAGCTCACATCATTCTTACTATATAAAAAATCAAATGTTTTTGTTCTATAAGCTTACAAATACATGAGTTGAAATGCAATTTCAAATATCCTTATATTGTGATGAGCAAAGGACATATTGTGGTGAGCAAATGACAGCAGTCTTTATCATTACAGCAGCAGTTCTCAAAAGGTACTAGTCTATGGTATACAGTTGAGATTATCGATTGTTTCAAGACTGAGTCTTGGTCATAAGCTATTTTTGGGCGGTAAAAATGTTTAGGTATCCATGTGTGACCATCTACAGCAGGAGTAAGCCTGCCTTGTAGTCATGGCTGCAGCTCTGTGAGGGTGTTTTTTTATGTAATGTGTGCTCAGAAGTGATTAGGTGCATATCTTTTAGTGAAGGCTATAACATGTGATGCATTTTGATTGTAATAAAAGTCTTTTGTATTTGAGAACAGATACCTGTGGCTTCATGTTTCCTTACCAGCAAATACTTTGGGTGAAATTCCCAGGGTGGTCGTGTATTAGTTATTAAATTATTTCTCTAGTTTAAGTACTATATCAATTCCGATTTGGTCTTGGGCCTCACCACTCGATTACACAGGGATAAGAAGTTATATGATAAGAAGTTCATTGTGATCAACGTGCAAGCAGGGAATCCATCAGGCAGAAGGCATGAGAGCACCCTCGGACATAAAGCATCATGGTCTAACTGAAAGACCAACCAGAGTTACTGTGTAATCAGAAAGCTTACATATAACTGACTTTGTATCTTGTAGCAGAACTTCCTGTCTTGTTGGAATTAAATGTAGGAGGACGTTACTGAACAGCCGATGTCCTTTACACATTTTTCAACTGTCATTTAATTATGCTGAAACATACAGCTGTGTGTCATCAGCATTGCAGTCAAACATGATATGTGCCATGAATAATTATACTCAGAGGTTCTAACTCTAATTAATACTTAAGTTATTAATAATAACTATTATCACTCAGTCAGAATGATCTGAAGATCTGAACCAGGAAAGACCTATATTCCAGCAACATGTTCTAATGTATTTAGATGCATATTAATGTCTATGGTATCAAAAGCTGCACTTGGGCAGCATGGGCACTCTGACCGGTCTGCGGTTACCCATCCCCATATACAGCAAGCTGTGATGCACAGTGTGTTCTGACACCTTTCTATCATAGCCAACATTAACTATTTCAGCAATTTGTACTACAATAGCTCTTCTGTGGGATCAGACCAGACGAGCTAGCCTTCACTCCCCACGTGCATCAATGAGCCTTGGGTGTCCATGACTCTGTCACCAGTTCACCAGTTCTCCTTGGACCACTTTTGGCAGGTATTATCTAGTGTTATTAATAATTTCTGTCTTGCTTTTGTGGTCCCTGAACAAAGTTTCAGCCACCACAGTCATCGCTTCCTTCACCATGGCGCCATCGGTGAACGGCTTCTTGTGTTTTGTCAAGATGTGCACCACTTTAAATGATGCCTCTGTTACAGCATTTCCTCTCTTAATCGGTTTGGTGAATAAAGATTGTTGTTTTTGTAATGTTGCTTTCAGCTATTTCACTTTTTCAGTTCGTAGCCCGCTACCCACAGGAATGTCCGGTGTAAAGTTACCATGAACTTGAGGGAAATGGCACTCAACATTGCATCTTTTACCGACAGCAATGCTAGTGCCGCAAATTAGGCACACACATCTTCCGCTTACATTGGTGAAGAAAAATTCACTCTACCATTCCTCATGGAAATAGTATGTTTTCTTCCTTTTGTTTGGTGGAACACTGTCTTTACTCATCCTAAAGCAAACAAAAATTTCTAGTTAATACTATACACTCTAAAAACAAATGTTTTGGCTCAACAAAAAAAATTTACGCAACAGTTTGCGTCAAATCTTTTTGAGTTGTGACAACTTCTAATGAAATTAAGTTCAACCAACAAACTATATTGAGTTAGACGAATTACCGTTTCCTCTACAATCAAATGTATTTTCAATTAACACTACCTTAATATTTTGTAGAATAAACACGCATCTTTAAGTTGATTACTCATAATAATTAAGTTGATCTAACTAGTTTTTTTTTATCACATTATTTAAAAGAAATTTAAGTGTTATGTACTTAATTACCATAATTATGAACATAATTTTTTAAGTTGACAGCTGTTTAAAAATTAATTTCCTATAATTAGAGATTCTTCAGTAGTTTACAGCTTGCATATTTTTGTTAATTTTATAGCGCTTATTAAATGAATTCAATCAACAACAATATTGTTAGACAATTAACTTTTATTTTATTTTGAACTGCAGTTTTTGTACTGCAATATTTACATCTCGAAAACAAACAACAAACAACAACAACAAATTTATTTTGCCCCACAAATTCCCTCTTCTGTTACACTACCAGTTTTGGTGCCTCTTCAGTGGATTTAAAAATACAAAACTGCAAATTCTGATACTGCTCTGAAACAAGTGGAATCTTCAGAAAATACTGTTCTTGAGACTCAGACTTTGCACTGGCTTTCAGTCCATCAAGTTCAAGGAACAGCTTCTGAAACACTTCAAAAGTATATTTTAGTTCCTTGCGATAGCTCAGATTCAGAGTATATATTATGCCCATCAGCAAAGCACAGCACCTTGGGATATCCGTTCCTTTCAGGATTTTGGTTCCCTCGACCACGATGGTTGCTGTCTTGTGGTCAGATCCTGGGGACCAGTCATCGATGATGGCAATTTTCATCACTTGCTTATCAAGTCCTGCCTCAAACTCTTCTGTGTCCTTGTAAAGCAAATGAAAAGATAGATTAGCGTGTTAGAGATAATGAATTGGATGATTACTGCTGACTTTTTCGACTGTCACTCTTACTGAATTTAATGGAGCCATTATTTATTTTATTTTAACCCTTATACACATACATACAAATGCACCCAATTACTCAAATGGTCTAAATAGGTTTTGCATCAATAAGAAACACAAAAAAATGATTGTATCATAAAACACAATAATGGCAACATAACATGGCTTAGTGGTTAGCATGTTCACCTCACACCTCCAGGGTCGGGGGTTCGATTCCCACCGTGACCATGTGTGTGCGGAGTTTGCATGTTCTCCCCGTGCTGTGGGGGTTTCCACCGGGTACTCCGGTTTCCTTCCCCAGTCCAAAGACATGCATGGTAGGCTGATTGGCATGTCCAAAGTGTCCATAGTGTATGAATGGGTGTGTGAATGTGTATGTGTTTGTGTGCCCTGTGATGGATTGGCACCCTGTACAGGGTGTACCCCGCCTTGTGCCCCATGCTCCAATGCTCAGGTTTCCCCGGGACCCTGAAAAGGAGTAAGCGGTATAGAAGATGGATGGCTGGAACATTGGATGAAATGAGCAATACAGAAAAAAGAAACACTCTACCTGTTATACTTTAACCCCTCTCACAGAACTATCCAGTCTAAAGGCAGCTAATTTTGGTCAAACAGCAAATTGCAGAGAGTGAAGGCGATCTGTGAATGACAAAAGATTATAAAAAGGGGTCAGTGCATGAAATTAGCAAAAACTGAATGCTTTTCCTCCCTATGACACAAATGAAAAGCCTTCTCTAGCTGAGCAGACTTGTCAAAGGAAACTCTCATTCTTATCCACTGCTACTCTCTAAACTAAAGGGTAGATGTTCAAATTACACTACTACATATGACTAGCGTTAGCTTCGTGTAACAGATTTCATCAACGGTATTAGCAGGTGTAGCTAAACCTCCATACACGAGTCCACTATTGGTCATATAACAATTGAGAATATGCCCAAATTCATTGCTTTAGTAGAATTTATGTGGAAATTAAATTATAAAATGAATCAATATGCTATATGTTGATTTTAAAGCACACACGCGAGCTTCCTCACAAGAATATTTCAAATTTTAACGGTCACACTTCTGTGGAGTCATTTTTAAAGACATAGCTAACCTGCTAATGTCGGAAATTTCGTGAGTTAAATTAAGATATGTGTACAAACAGTATAATAATTTATAAAAGGTTTATCTTTTAAATAATGAATAAAAAGTTAGATAGGAATAGTGAATATAATGAAAAAGGACTGTATTAGCATTGTATTATGCTACATCTATGTAGCAATTGTATTAGCAGGTGTAGCCTAACCTCCGTACATGAGTCCACTACTGATCATATAACAATTGCGAATATGCCCAAATTCATAGCTTTAATAGAATTTATTTGTAAATGAAATGATACTTGCCTTGAAATGTCCATTTGCTCAGCAAGGTCCTCTAACACACGGTCTTATTTGTCTGAACTTGTCCAGGCATGTTAAGTGGGCAGGCGGCGAGGACTTGAAATCCTGAACGCAAGATGGAGAAAAATTAAGTTAGCAAGCCAATTTCATTAAGTTACTACAACTTCAATTTTGCTTTAAATCACTTAAAGCAGAAATTTCAGTTTCAGTGACACACAATATTAAGTTGATGTAATTATCAACATAATTATGTCAACACAACTCATCAAAATAACGTTTTCAAATGAAAAGGTTTAATTAAATCAATAAATTAGAAATTTTGTCTTGCAACCATGCACTTAAATAAGTTGTGGTAATAGGTCCTGTGAATTACTTTTTAGAGTGTAATATAATATAAGCATGATGACGTGCTTGATTGAAACTTTGGCATGACGGCCGATGTGGCAAATAAATACAACATTTTCAGTGGAGGGGGTGGAATAGGAAGTGGTATAGCCCAGTGGTTTTCAAAGTGGGGGCCGCGGGCCCTTTTGGGGGCCGCCAGGGGGCCCCAATTAACAATTAATGCCATTTGGGGGGCCTTGCCCTGGAAAAGTTTGGGAATCCCTGGTATAGCCCACTCTGATTGGATGAAATGGGAAAGAGTTTCCAGAATGTCTTTGCGAGCTACCTACAATCAGGCCGTGTTGGAGACCCCTGCTCTATATGCATGTTTAGCCTAGTGTGACCACCCGTCATGTCACTGCACACACAGAAAGCCAATCGTATAACAGACTTGCGGTGATAAAATAATTAATTTATTTATACTGATTGAAAATGTCCGATAAGTCTGAACTGACATGAGCTGCTCTTGAGGTCTTGAGATCACTCCATGGAATGAGTGTGTGGTGAAGCTCTCCTCATTTACTAATGGATGTCGTGCTGCAATCAGCAGTGCCATTAAAGACACAATCTCCCAGAGGAAAATTGATGGAGAACTTTTGCCAATAGCCAACACCTTCTGAGACACAGTGTGGTAGCCATTTGTTCTTAATGCACTTGTTCATCTCAGGCATTTCTTGATGTCAGGAATTTGTTTGACTAGAAAGTTTGACTTGTTAAAAGCTAGAGCTCCTCAGCCATATGTATGGAAATGCATATTCCGATTTGACATTATACTTTAAAATTAATGTTACAACATTTTGCTAGTATGTAACATTTAAAAAAACAAAACTTTGCAACTGTTTGCATTAAATCTGATTTCTGTTTTTTCATTACTTTATTAAAACCATTACTGTTCAGTAGTTACATTTACAAATAAACCATTTTAAATACATTTATTATGCATAATAAGCACATCTTCATGATTTCTCCATGATTTGCATTATGGAAACTGCATCATATGCTTTCACTTTACTTAAAGCCATCAATGATTCATTTATAAAGGTTAGCAATTGTATTATAACTCACAATAAGTATTTATAAGGCAGTACAACACAACTATCAACAACAATATAAAATCATTCACTTATTGGACCTAGAAATAATTCTGCATTACTAATAAGTCATTATAACTACACTATAATAACATTATAAAAATGCAGGCTGCATTTTTATGTATACATTAATGGAACCATAAGACTGACTAATTAATATTTATAAATTAATGTATATAGCATTATGAGCATGGGCACTGAAAAAGCAAGTATATCACTTATAATTAATTATAACAATAATATAAATATTGCTATAACAGTTATTATAACGAAGTATAGGTCATTATGTGTTGTTATAGAGCAATAATACTTGCTTATAAATAATTATAAATGGAGCTATAATTCATTATAAGCATGAGCTTCATAGAAAGTGTTACCGTACGCTTTTTTATTCTGATATTACAGCAGCAATAACACTGAGATTTTAATATTTTTTTTTAATGATGCTACAGGTATGCAGTTTTCTGGCTAACATAAAGAAAATGGAATTGTCTCATCCAGGCTTCACTGTTTCTGTTTCTCATCTGTGTGATGAACAACATTCTCATCTGTGTGAAGAACAACATATGGAGCCCCTCAGGAGACAGGCAGTAGTTCAGACAGGATATGACATGCTGACAGGAAGCTGCAGATGGGTGAAATCTGGATGGTAGTATGTGTGTGTGTGTGTTTTGAATAATCATAGGTACAGTGGATATAAAATCTATACATGCACCTATTAAATGGCAGGTTTTTGTGATGAAAAAAATTAAACCAAGATAAATCATGTCAGAACGTTTTCCACCCTGTCACGATACAAAGTAGAATTTCGGAAGCAAGCGCAGATTGTCAAACATTTAATAACCAGTAAACACAAACAAAGGACTCTAAAGCAAACATACAAAACACTGTGGCAAAAACCAAATACGGTGGCACAGACAAAAGCATGGATAGACGATAACATGAAACAAAGAAAGCAGTGCAAACAGTGGTATATATACTAGTGTGCTCATTAACCAAAACGTAAATCAGGTGCAGGTGGTCATGTGACACTGATGAGTATGGTGCAGTGGCTGCTGGGAAATGAAGTCCAGAGTTCCCTCATTGATACATGACAGAACCCCCCCCAAGGGCGCTTCTCCCGGAGCACCCAAAATGCACTCCCTCCCTCTGGCAGTCCTGGCCCCCTGGGCAAAATGTCCCCAGCGGAACCAGGAGACTGAGCGGCGTCCTCAGCAGAGCAAGAAAACAATGCAACATCCTCGGCGGAACAGGTAGGCAGAGCGACGTCCTTAGCGGAACAAGTATGCAGAGTGGCGTCCTCAGCGGAACATGTAAGCAGAGCGGCGTCCTCAGTGGAACGGGTAAGCAGAGCGGCGTCCTCAGCAGGGCTGGAGCTCAGAGCGACGTCCTCTGCAGTGCAGGACAGCAGGACAACTTCCTCAGCAGGGCAGGAGAGAGGAGCGATGTTCTCCGCGAGGCCCGAGGGAAGCTCCAGGATTTCCGCAAGGCCATAGAGGGGAGCGAGGTTCTCCACGAGGCCAGAGAGGGGAGTGAGGTTCTCCGCGAGGCCAAAGGGAGGAACGATGCTCTCCGCGAAGCACAAGGGGGAAACGATGCCCTCCGTGAAGCAGGAAAGGGGAGTGACATACGGCGCGCAGCAAAGAAGTGGAACGACATCTTCAGCGGAACATGGAGGCAGAGTGATGTCCTCAGCGAAGCAGGATGGCAGAGCGACGACTTCAACCGAGCAGGATGGCAGAGCGACGTCCTCAACCGAGCAGGAAAGCAGAGTGAAGTCCTCAGCCGAGCAGGTAGGCAGAGCCACATCCTCAGCTGAGCATGTACGCAGAGTGACGTCCTCAGCCGAGCAAGAAGGCTGAGTGGTGTCCTCAGCTGAACAGAAAGGTTGAATGGTGTCCTCAGCTGAGCAGGAAGGCAGAGCGACGTCCTCAGCTGAGCAGGAGCACAGAAGCCAAGCCTTGACCCATCCTTGCTCTTGAAGGACAAGGCCTTTTTTTTGCTCCTTATATACTATGAGTAGACGATTGCCTCACCTGTTTCACATCACATTGCCACTGTCCCAACTTTTTTGGAATGTGTTGCATGCATCAATTTCAAAATATAATCTTGAAATACTATGCAGTTGATTATGTATAACATCAAATACCTTGTCTTTATACATTTTTGTTTGTACAAGCCAAAGTACATTTACAAACCACTCCTCTGTTTTTATTAGCATTTTCTATACTGTCCCAACTTTTTCGGAATTGGTGTTTTTGGTGTTTTTTGGAAAAGCTGCTTCAACAAACTATTGATTTATAGGTGTACACACTTATGCAACTAGGTTGTGTCACAGCTCAGTCAGATCAGAACTCAAATTCCCAAGATGCAACCCTCACTTCTCATCCAGGGGCACAGCGCACACACCATCTCCTAAAAGAGAAGTACTGGTGGTCCAATATGGAGGGAGATATACACAAGGTGGTGACATCCTGTTCATCTTGCGCACAGAATAAGGTACCTCGGACCCTCCCAGCTGGGAGGCTCAAGCCCTTACCCATACTCGAACGCCCATGGTCACACATATCCGTAGACTTCGTAATGGATTTGCCAAGATCCCAAGGAAATACCACAGTTCTAGTCACAGTGGACCGGTTTTCTGGTTTTATTCCATTACCTGCTCTCCCCACCGCCTTCGTGACAGCCGAACTTCTATTCCAGCATGTTTTTAGATATTTCGGCATTCCGGAGGAGATTGTCAGTGACAGGGGCCCGCAGTTTACTTCAAGAGTGTGGTCCAGCTTCATGACTAAGATGGGAGTAACAGTGAATCTCACCTCCGGATATCACCCACAAGCCAATGGACAAGTTGAACGAATCAATCAGGAACTAGGGCGATTCCTCCGTACTTTCTGTGCCAATAACCCAGAGGATTGGAGCAAGTTTTTGCCATGGGCCGAGTATGCCCAGAACTCACTATTTTGGTAGTCATTCGGCTACCAATCTCACTCCTTTCCAGTGCGTACTAGGTTACCAACCTCCACTGTTCCCGTGGAACGCAACTCCCACCGCAGCTCCTGCCGTTGACCAATGGTTTGAACGTAGCGAGCGTGTCTGGGCTGACACCCACCGACGCCTGAAAGAGACCACAGACACATACAAGCGCAAAGCAGATCGCCACTGCAAAGAACACCCTAATTACCAACCAGGCGATACGGTGTAGTTGTCCACAAAGGACTTAAGACAAGCTCATAGCTGTAAAAAAACTAACGCCAAGATACACTGGACCATTCAAGATCCTCAAGCGAGTCAATGAAGTCACCTACCGTCTGGAACTGCCATGACACAGCCGCATCTCCCCCTCATTCCACATATCACGTCTCAAACCTGTTATCAACAGTCCATTAGCCACAGAAGTACCATCTGAAACTCCTCCAACCCCTCTGGAAATTGATGGACAACCGGCTTACCGTGTCAAGAACATCCTCAAATCTAGACACAGGAGAGGCAAGCTGGAGTATTTGGTCGAGTGGGAGGGTTATGGACCTGAGGAACAATGCTGGGTTCCCAAGCAGGACATGCTGGATCCACAGCTTACTAAAGACTTGTAAGGTCCACGACCTTACAAGTCTTTCTTGGCCCGGGGGAGGCCAAGAAAGAACTCGGCTCCCAGAGTGAGCCCTTTGGTGGGGGGGGGGGGGGTTCTGTCAGATCAGAACTCAAATTCCCAAGATGCAACACTCACTTCTCATGCACGCATGCGCTCACCATCCCCGGAGTTCTGATCAGACACACCTGGCACCAATCACACACACACACTCTCACCGCTAGTACTTAGGGATGTCATTCACCCAGAATCCATGCGAAGTATACGTTCAGTCAACTTGTTTCTCTGCATTACCAAGCCGTTCTAGTTAGTTTGTCTTCTCGTGATCCTTGACCCTTGTTTCCGGTTTCGACTACGCTCTCTGCCTGACCCCGTTTGTGTTGTTCGTCTGATCACTTGACCTTTGCCTGTCTTACAACTACGTTTCTTGTACTTCCCGATACGACGCTCTACACCTGCTGCCCGCTCCTGCTTCCGTGCCGATTCGAGGTTCGTGACAGGTTGTTGTAAGTTTTTTTTTTTTTTTCCCTTAAAAAGTTTCTGATTGGTTTTCACTTTATTTGTATACTTTGAAATTTCACATTAAAAGTGGAAAAAGATTTTTCATGACATGATTTATCTTAGTGTCATTCTTTTACTTCACAAAAACCTCAGTTTTACAGGGGTGTGTATACGTTTTATATCCACAGTTTTAGAAAGAATAGTGTTACGAATTAGATATTAAAGAACATTAGAGCCCCTAATTAAGGCAGCCTTTTACATTAAGAGCAGGCCCCAAGCAATTCTCATATCACAAATGGAGCATCAGAGATCTGAGTCACTCCTCTGCTATGTCAGCAGTGAGAGATATTACCCACTGAATTATTCATGAATGGCCTCACCCCATGTAATTTGCTTGCACAGAGATTTCACAGAAGTATGGCCAAGGGAGTATGCAGATCACAAGTGTTGTAGTTCTCTGCCCTTGGGGTGAAAACATATGATATTATACCTACAGATCATGCAGATATGGAATTGCTACACAACTGCATTGTGAATTAATGACCAGAGGTACAAATACATATTACTGGACAAAAAACCTGCATCAAAGGGTAACACTGAAGGTTCTTGAGGATAAAATGCTACCATACCAATGTGCTTTTACACCCATTTGTGCCTTTTGAACATTCCATTCCAGATTTAGTCACCCCTCCCCCTTTTTTTGTTATAATGGTAAATGGCACACTTATATAGCGCTTTTATCCAAAGCGCTTTACACTGTGTCTCATTCACCCATTCACACACACACACTCACACACCAATGGTAGCAGAGCTGCTATGCAAGGTGCTAACTTGCCATCGGGAGCAACTTGGGGTTCAGTGTCTTGCCCAAGGACACTTCGGCATGTGGAGTCATATGGGTCGGGAATCGAACCACCAACCCTACGATTAGTGGACAACCCGCTCTACAACCTGAACCACAGCCGCCCACATTATAATAACCTCCACTTTTCTAGGAAGGCTTTCCACTAGATTTTGGAGTGTGGCTGTGGGAATTTGCTCATTCAGCAACAAGAGCATTAGTAAGGTCAGGCACTCATGTCGAGCGAGGAGCTCTTGTATGGAATCAGTGTTCCAATTCATCCAAAAGGTGTTCAATGAGGTTGAGGTCAGGGATCTGTGCAGGTCACTTGAGTTCTTCTACTCCAACCTTAGCAAATCACGTCTTAATAGACCTTTATTTGTGCACAGGGGCATTGTCATGCTGGAACATGCTTGGGCCTCTTAGTTTCAGTGAAGGAAAATTGTAATGCTACAGCACACAAAGACATTCTAGACAACTGTGCGCTTGCAACTTTGTTGCAAGAGTTTGGGGAAGAACCTCATATGGGTGTGATGGTCAGGTGTCCACCAACTTTTGACCATGTAGTGTTTATGACAATTATTTGGCTTTAGAACTAGGAGGGAAAATGTATTGAAATGAAGTTCCTGACAGTTCCTGAAGTTCTTGACGGATTTCTAAGTAAAATTGTAACGTAATGGAGGCTGAGACAGAAGCAAGTGCAGGTATGGTTTAATAAAACAATACGAAGTACAAAGGATCAGGCAGAAAACAAAGTCCAAGGCAGGCTAGGGTCAAACAATCTGTGACACAGGCAAAACTAGGCATAACAGAGAATTGAGGTCAACAGGGTAAACAAAGTCCATAACCTGAAAAGCAACCACGAGATAAGGCTTAGAAATACGACAGCCCAAAAAGAAACAGTGTGAACGGTTTATAACTAGGGCTGCTTTTTATATACATAATCTATTATTTGTGTGAATTAATTGATAAATAATTTGTTTAATCTGCTTAAATTCTTGTTTGTAAATGGAAACATTTAAAGATATAATTTGGCTTTTTTTTTGTTTTTCTTCTTCTTTTTTTTTTTCAAAACAAACCTGTGAGGAACACCTTTTCATATATATATATATATATATATATATATATATATATATATATATATATAATTTCTTTTCTCTTCTCTCACTATCCTGTGCAAACAGAATGAGCTTTGGAGGGACACATTTTTTGTGTGAAGGCTATTGGGAGTGGAGCACACTGCGGCGCAGCTCCTGGCTCTCGTTTCTCAGCCGAAGCAAGATGGGTTTTAAACATCAGGACTCTGGGCCGGCCACTGTTGAGGCAGCCAGCCAGCTCAGATCCTGGGGGTCCCTATGAATCTGGTGGAGATATCAGAAATGAGCGCTGCTCTATCTCTTGCTCTTTCCTCCAGATCCAAGACTCCACTTCCGGTTTTGGAGCTCACAAAAAAAGCACAATAAAGCAGCTCTGCTCTTGGCTCTCTCAATTCTCAGCCAAAGGGCAATGGGTTTCGGGACCTCAGTGCTCTGGGTCAGCCGCTGTCGAGGCAGACAGCCGGCTGGGATCCAGCGGGTCCCATATGGAACGGGAAATGAGTGCCATTTTAGATCTGCTTTTAGTACGATCATTCCACAGACACTGATACATAAACTGGAGACTCTTGGACTAAGCTCTTCACTGTGCAACTGGGTACTGGAATTTTTTACCAATAGAAGACGGTCTGTAAAGATCCTTAACATTATTTCCTCCCCCATTGTTCGTAACACTGCTGCTGCTGTACACTCAGCTGACATATGATTGCTCTGCCAGACTTCCGAGTAACCATATTGTCATGTTTACAGATGATGCTGTTGTGGTGGGACAAATTTCACAGAATCACAAGTCAGCTTACAGATTAGAGGTGTAACAACTGATGGCCTGGTGCAGGGACAACAATCTTTGCATCAAAGTGAAAAAAAACTAAAGAAATGATAGTGGACTTCAGAAAGGCCACCAGGAACCAACTCCATCCCCTCTGCATTGGGGGAGCTGAGGTGGAAGTCGTCTCCAGCTTCAAATACCTGGGGGTACATATCACTGACAACCTCAACTGGAATTCCAACTGCAGCAGCTGCAGGTAAAAAAGGCTCACCAACAGCTGTACTTTCTGAGGAGGCTTAAGTGGGCTGGTTTGGGAACTACAGTCCTTACATCTTTTTATAAGTGTGTGGTGGAGAGCATCCTCACCTCATGTGTTACTGTATGGTATGGGAACTGCTCTGTTGCAGATTGGAAAGCCATGCAGCATGTGGTTAAGTCGGCAGAGAAGATTTTGGGATGTAGTTTCCCGGTAATCAGGGACACATACATCAGCAGATGCAGGAGTAGGTCCTCCAGCATTATGAAGGACTCATCCCACCCTGCCCACAGACTATTTGTCCTTCTCCCCTCAGGCAGGAGGCTGCGCAGCATCAGAACTAGGATGATCAGGTTAAAAAAACAGCTTCTTTCCAGAAGCTGTTAAACTATTAAACTCTGCCACATACTAGAACTGATAAACTGAATGTTCTTTTTGCATGTCATTTGCTATGCTGCTAATTTCTCAGGTTTTAGTGAATATATATGTGTGTATTATTGGGTATTTGTGTTTGTTTATTTATGAGTGGGTTAGCTGTTATTACTTGTGAGTGGTTTTAACCGGACCTTTGGTACTTAATTTCGTTCCAGCTCATGTACATGTGTTGGAATAACAATAAAAATCTTTGAATTCTTGAATCCTTATTGCAGCAGCAGCCAACGTCATATCACTGGGCCTATTGCACAGGAGACCATTTTAGTGATGGCTGAAAAGTTGGGGGTTTCGTCTGAAGATGAAACCTCTGAAAGTGATCAGTGTCACACAGCAATGCCTACATGCTCTGAGAATTTTGGGGTGTGCCCGGTTTCTAAGCTTGGGTCGCACTCTAGGGGCATCTCCTTATTGCAAGATGGTAATGACAGACACCTCCCTCATGGGCTGGGGCGCAGTCTTAGACGGCTGTCCAGCTCATGGTCTCTGGAGCGGCCCTCATCTGGAGTGGCATATAAATCACCTAAAAATGTGGGCCATGTTTCTAGCACTGAAATTCTTTCTTCCTCACTTGAGAGGTCACCATGTGTTAGTTGTGAGAGACAACACAGCAGTGGTCTCATATATCAACCATCAGTGTGGATTATGTTCGCACCCCATGTTCAGGCAGGCACAACTAATTCTTCTCTGGGCAGAGGGAATGTTTTTGTCAGTGAGTGTAAGGTACATTCTGGGCAACTGGAATGTGGGAGCAGACATACTGTTGAGGCAGGGGCTGAGGCCCAGGGATTGGAGGCTCCATCTTCAAGTGGTGGAGTCCATATAGCGGAGGTTCAGCTTAAGCGGAAGTGGATGTGTTCGCCTCCGAGGAGACAGCACACTGCTCTCTGTGGTTCACCATCACTCCTCCCACACCACTGGGGCTGGACGCCATGGTGCACACGTGGCCGAGGTCACATCTGTACGTTTTTCCTGTGATCGCTCTGCTCCCACAAGTTGTAGCGAGAGTTTGCCAAGACTGTCTACATCTGCTGCTAGTAGCACCTAATTGGCCAGCTCGAACATGGTTCTCAGAGATAATATCCTTGCTGGATGGCACTCCTTGGGAGGTTCCCATCCGCAGGGATCAACAGAACTATGGAAACTGTGGGTCTGGCCCCTGAGGGGCACCAGCTCATAGATTCTGATCTTGCTAAGGTTGTAGAGATCATGTTGAATGCTAGAGCACCATCCACGAGGAAATTGTATGCGTTCAAGTGGCGACTTTTTGTTTCGTGGTGTGAGGAACGTCAGCTAGACACTGTGAACTGTGCAATAGCTACAGTCTTGGAGTTCTTACGAGGATGTTTCTCAGCAGGGTTGGCTCCTTCTATAATCAGGGTCTACATGGCCACCATTTCGGTCAGCCACGCCCCTATTGATGGAGCCTCTGTGGGGCAACATCCTCTAACTTTGAGGTTTATGCATTGTGTCAGGTGGCTGAGGCCCATCTGCAGATTACGCATACCTTCCTGGGACCTTTCTGTGGTCCTGGAAGTTCTGTAAGGTGCCCTTAGAGTCAGCCTCAGAGAAGCTTCTGACTCTAAAGGTAGCTCTTCTGCTGGCTCTGGCATCTCTCAAGCAAGTAGGAGATCTACAAGCTCTCTCTGTTACCCCTTCCTGCCTTGACTTTGCCCCTGAATTAGCCAAGGCCTTACTATGTCCTAGGCCAGATTATATTCCTAAAGTCCCTATGTTTGCTGCCCAGCCAGTAGTGTTGCTGGCTTTCTGCCCTACTCTGTTTCTAATACCATAACAAGAGAAATTGCACCTACTGTGTCCAGTAAGGGCTCTCTGTACTTCCACTGCTCTGGCCAGTGGCGTAAGTCGGAGCAGCTGCTGGTCTGCTTTGGCGGCAACAGTAGAGGTGATGCTGTGTCGAAGCAGCGCATCTCTAATTGGATAGTGGAAGCAATCTCTATCGCTTATGAGGCACATGGTCTTGCTACACCTCTGGGCATAAGGGCTCATTCCACTAGGGGTGTCACCTCCTCAAAGGCTTTGTCCAAAGGAGTACCCTTACAGGATGTGTGGGCTGCAGCAGTTTGATCTACACCATGCACATTCATTCCATATTACAGCCTGGATATACATTCCACCCAGGCTCAAGTGTCTTGCAGTGACCCTTGGGTACGGATCTTTTTGTACAGGCCATACCCTCAGTATGGCGGAGTCAGTATTGTCATTCCCACAGCGTGGAGCTCACGCAAAATTGAGTTCCCTTTGAAAGGGAACGTCTGGGTTACTCATGTAACCCTGTTCCCTGAGAAGGGAACAAGACATTGCGTAGCTTTGTCATACTGGGGCATGCCTGTGAATTGCGTCTTCGCTTCAGATAATAGAAGCTGATGGCGCGGTTCACAGGTGCCATCTTTATATCACGCGATGCACTTAATTGCCATGTCACGTGATCATGGCAGGACTATAAATAGGCATTATGATACACAAGCTTCAGATGCCGGTCACATGTGAGGGCACTTCCCACAGCATGGAGCCCACGCAACATCTCATTCCCTTCTCAGGAAGCAGGGTTACATGCCTAACCCAGACATTTTGCTATGATCAGTGGGGTAAATTGCACTTATTTTCTGCTAGCTATGAAAGTGGTTCCCAAACTTTTCCAGACCAAGGCCCCCCTTTTCCAAGATGTCTTTAAAACACATTAAAAATTCAGACTTTTAATATATCCCCCCCTTTTTTTTATTAATAATTACATCTTGCATAATTACATTAGATTAGATTTGGAATTGATTGTGTGTGTGTGGTTGTCTGAGAGTGAGAAAGAGAAAATCATGTATTTATTTATTTTTCACACAAAATTGTTGAGGCCCCCAGGGCGCCCCCTGGCGGCCCCCACTTTGAAAAACACTGAGCAACGCAGCTCTACTTCAAGAAAACCGTGTCCACCACCAGCGCCTCTGTTGTCAAGTACTGGAGCTAATATGCAACCAAAGCGTGTACCTCAGTGTTTCCAAATCTCGGGAGACAAAAAAGCAACTGCAGCTTATCCAAACAAGCCCAATATTATTATTGCCTGTTACGGCCTCAGTGTAAACAGACTCAATCAATGCCCTGCAACATATTTAACTGAAAGCTGTCGCAATTTGAAAAGAAAACCAGAATTTATTTAATAAAAAAATCATCAAATGGCAACAAAGCCAATAGGGAGGACAGGCATTATACACTCATCTCTGATTACCTGTGAGCAGAATATGATTGGAGAGATGGAAAAGGAGATTATACTAGAACCATTACAGACTATTAGTATATATGAGTATTTTATGTTTGTCATATCACAGCAAACCAGTGGCTACATTTCCCATCCTGCACTGCAGCCTACAAACATGGCCGCCATGGACTTGACTTCCCAGAGACACACGTTCACCTTCTCCGGAATTCTAATCACACACACCTGTTGCCAATCTCACACTCACTCACTCCATGCTATAAAAGAGACTTTTTGAATACCATGACTTTGTGAAGTATTGAGTGTTATCACCATACCAAGCAGTTTTACCTTGTTCCTCGTATTGATTCATGGTTTTTGATCTAGTTTCTTGTTACTCATTCTCGATTCTTGCCTCGTTTATGCCTGTTTGTTGATCGCCTGACCCATTGCCTGTTATTTCGACCAGGCTATTGTCTCACGATTTGGATTTATCTGCCTGCTTCTCTCTCTCCTGTGACGTCATCCACTCCACCGTAGCAGACCTGCAGACATGGCATCCGAACGCTCTCCTCATCATTAACGGAGATTTTAACCACGTCAAAATCTCAAGGACACTGACCAACTTCAAACAGTACGTTACCTGTAACACCAGGAGGTAAGAGGAGATAAGACTCTGGATCTGCTGTATGCCAATGTTAAGGAGGCATACAGCGCCACCGCTCTGCCCCCTCTTGGCAAATCTGACCACTGTCTGGTACTGCTGACTCCAACGTACAAGACTGCTGTTAGGAGACAGTCTGTCACCATCAGGATTGTGCAGCAGTGGTCGGGGGAGGCCGAGGAGGCCCTGATGGAGTGCTACAGGACAACGGACTAGGAAATATTCCAACAGGATTACGGTGACGACATTGAGGGTCTGGCCCAATATGTCACTGACTACATCAGGTTCTGTGAGGACAGTATCATCCCCACCAAAAGGATACGCTGCTTCCCCAACAATAAGCCCTGGATCAACAGAGACATCAAATCTCTGTTGAACAAGAAAAAGATTGCTTTCATGACAGGGGACAACGAAGATGCCAAGAAAGCGATCCAGAGGGAGCTGAAGAGAGAGCTGAGGAGGGCTAAGGACTCGTATAAGAATCGGCTCGAAGGGGAGCTGCAGCTGAACAACAGCAGAGAGGTGTGGGGGGGTGTGAGAACCATTACAAGCATGAATAGACCATCAAGAGCAGTAGAGGGGACAAAGGACCGAGCCAACGAGTTAAACCATTTTTTTAATAGGTTTGACTAAACGACGCTGACTGGACCCCTCTTCCTCTCCACTTCCTCAAGTAGCTCCACCAAAGTTATCACCCCCCTCCCGCCCCCTCCCCCCAACTCAGGCTCCTCCATCCACTCCCCTCCCATCACCCTCCCCCCTCCCTTCTCTCCCCTCCGTTCCACCGCCCCTCTAATCCCCCCTCCCCTCAACTCCACTCTCCATTCCCTTGCCAATCCATTCCCCCCATCCTCCGCCCCGGACTTCACAACCAGACAGGTGAGATGGCAGCTCACCAAAACCCGGATCAACAAGGCCAGAGGACCCGACGACATCCACCCGCGGGTCCTCAAGGTGTGTACAGAGCAGCTGGCAGGAGTGTTCCGGCATCTTTTTGACCTCTCGCTGAGGTTGAAGAAGGTGCTGAAGAGCTGGAAGATTTCCTGCTTTGTCCCTGTCCCCAAAAAGGGACGTTCCAGCGACCTCTCCAACTTCAGGCCTGTGGCACTAACGTCTAATCTAATGAAGACTTTCGAGAGACTGGTTCTGCAGCACCTTAGGCCCCTGGTACGCGACTGCCTGGACCCTCTGCAGTTTGCGTACCAGGCTGACATCAGCGTGGATGACGCCATCATCTACCTGCTTCACAGAGCCTACACCCACCTGGAGAAGCCACACAGCACTGTGAGGATCATGTTTTTCGATTTCTCCAGTGCTTTTGACACCGTTCAGCCTCTCATGTTGGCTGAGAAGCTCTCTGTGATGCAGGTGGATCAGGACCTGGTGGCCTGGATCACTGACTACCTCACTGACAGGCCGCAGTATGTCAGGCTACATGGCTGCCAGTCAGACGTCGTGGTGAGCAACACTGGCACACCCCAGGGAACTGTACTGTCACCATTTCTCTTCACACTTTACACTTCTGACTTTTGCTTCGACTCTGGAACGAAGTCTTCAGAAGTTCTCAGATGACTCCTCCATCGTCGGCTGTATCACAGAAGACAGAGAGGAGGAGGACTTGATTGAGAGCTTCATCGGATGGTGTGACAGCAACCACCTCCAGCTCAACACAGGAAAAACCAAGGAGCTGGTGGTGGACTTCAGACACAGCAAGAGGCCCCATACCCCTGTTGTAATAAGGGGTGAAGAGGTAGAGATGGTGGACACCTATAAGTTCCTGGGGGTGCACCTCAACAATAAACTGGACTGGACAGACAACACAGAGGCCCTCTACAGGAAAGGACAGAGCAGGCTGCTCTTCCTGAGGAGGCTCAGGTCCTTCAATGTGTGCACCAGGCTGCTACGCATGTTCTACCAGTCTGTGGTGGCCAGTGTCATCTTCTTTGCTGGGGTGTGCTGGGGAGGTGGCATCGGGACTTGGGGCGCCAACAAACTGGGCAAGCTGGTGAAGAAGGCCAGCTCGGTGGTGGGGATGGAACTGGACGGTGTGGAGGTGGTGACTGAGAGGAGGATGAGAAGGAAGCTGAAAACCATCATGGACAACCCCTCTCATCCTCTCTATGCTAGCTGAGGCAGCTCAGGAGCTCCTTCAGCCACAGACTCATCCAGCCCCGAGCCTCAAAGTGCTTTGGAGGCTCATTTGTGCCATCAGCCATCAGGCTCCACAACACCACAGCACCAAACTGACTGAATTAAGCCTGATTATATTTGAGACATTATCTGGTTGTAAATACTTATTATTGATTGTATAGTGTAAATAGTGTATGAATACTTCTACAATACGGCATCTGTTCTGTTCTTTTATATTCCTTCGTGCTGCTATGTTGACCTAAATTTCCCCTACGGGGGATTAATAAAGTTATATCTTATCTTATCTTATCTTATCTTATCTCTAATAAACTCTTATCGGCATTTGCATCCATCCTAACCTTCATTATGTGGAACACATGACACTTGTTTTTTTTTTTTTTTTAACCTGTAATAATTGTGGGAGGGCAACATACACTACAGCACTGATATTATTGTGAGGCTGTGAGCAAAGAGTGTCAATGCATTAGGAAAAATGCTGACCGTAAATGTAAAAAAACAAAGTTGCTTGTCAGATTTTCCTAACAAGCAACATATTTTTTTTAAAACAAGCCCTAAAAACTTGAACCTGTGATTTTTTCAAGCGATTTCAGAAAAAAAGAAGCCCAAAGTCATGTATTATAAGCGGAGTTCGCAAGTCTGGTAAGTATACCTCAAACCATCAGATTCATCCGTGCAGAGGAGCAGTACTGAAGCACAACCCACGTAAAAGAAAATAAAATAAAAATAACTCTGCAAATAGCTTGTCATTTTAAATTTCAAACAGAGACAGCAATAGAGAGGCAAAAATTCAATACCGCCGCTTTAAGTAAATGCAAAGTAAACGGTGCATCAAATATAAAAATCCATGTCAATAATTTTTCATAATCAATGTAATTGATTATGTTGACTAATCATTGCACATTTATGGCCAGCAGGGGCTTTATGAGTTGAGTCGATACTAGCTTTGTGCTCTGTGCTAGAGTTGTCATGATACCATGTTACTATGCCAGCTGAAGTACCACTAGTACCACCTAGTAGTATCACAATACCACACAATATTATGTTAATTGATCATTCAAATCTACAAAATGAACCAAATTTACAGAAATACATACATATAAATGGAAACAGACAAACCAATTTTTCCTCTGGATACTTTATTAATTTATTAATGAGAATGAATAACTGGCTATTGTGAAAAAAATCAAAAACAATCATATAATTGGCAAGAAATGAATTCAATTTAACATATATTTCATCTGTTGTTCCCTAGAGCAATGAAATCATGCAAATGGAAATTGTCCTCAGAGTATTAAGAATGAACACAACATAAAGAATTAATAACTGAATTTGGAAATTAACTCCAAAGAGAAATTTAAACTGGGACTGTTAGCTTGCTTACTATCAAACACTGCTAATTTTATTGTTTATACACAGTGGTTAGCATAACAGAATATTGAATTACTAGGAAAATTAAGTGAATTCTCAACAGTCATTAAAATCATTCATTTTCAGTGCTTTGCATTGCTTAAAAATGGACTCAATTAGTAGTTGGTTCATTTTCTGTCCATCAGATGTTTATCTGCAAAATTCTGAATTAATATAGTTTTGAAGGTAGCTCAGAGGCAGAACTAAATTGATTGATTATCAAACCTTTGGGTGGAACATTTCAAAGCACACCATTCCACTATTTAATAGTTGACACGCTTGTATTAAAATCTTTCAACTACCATCAGTCTATATCCAAAAAGTTGTTAGCTAGCAGTACCTAGCCAACCAACAAGCTAACACTGGCACTTAAAGATTTATGCTTTATATATCATTATATTGCTATGTAGCTACCTTTCTTTTTCTAATTTAATACTACTACTAAACATGAACAAAGTTTCTAGCTAACTCTATCTAGCCACATAACTGAATAGATTTCTAGTTTAACACCGCTAAGAGAAAATGAGTAAACTCTGAAAATTAGTAAACTCTGAAAATATTCAATTTTTGCTAACAGCATATAAATAACAATTCACTTGTTAAAAGAGCATTAAAGTAAAAAACACATATGAATTACAAAGTCTGCCATTCAGCAAGCAAAGAGCATGCTGAGGACTGTCACTTTGATGTTTAATAAAAAAGCTCCAACTACTGCCTGTTTGGTTCAATGAATTTTCCTCTAACTCCAAGGTAGAGCTGCCTTTAGTAACATTTGATTAGCATTTTTTTAAATAAGCCCTTTACACGTGGGTCCATGTATAAATGCTTTTAGTCAGAGTTTCTTTGACATTTACCACTAAAGCTAAAACATGTGCAACACATTTTCTGCAAGTAACCTATTTCCTGTTTCTCCAGAGCAAGTTTACAATCAGGGATAGTCCCTGACCTGGAAACTTAGTCCATGGGGGGTTCAAAATAAATTTTATATGACCTCACAGGATAAATAAGGACCACTAGAACACTGGCTTATTGTTGAGTATTCTGTTGTTTCATTGTATATCTGATACCTGGCTTGTTGCTTCTTTGTGGCATTCACCAAGATAAATGATGTGCCATAGCTGGTCCTGCAGCCATATTCATCTTTGTGTGTTAGATTATAGGGAGGCACATTACTTTCAGAAAATATTAGATGACAAAGACAGGTTCTAATATCAGTGGTATATGTGCAGCATTCAGAACAGAGGTACAGTAGGTGCCTGCACTGGAGGACAGTTTATTGATCATTTGACCTTTAGCCAGACAGTGTCAAATGAGACTGGAGACTATAGCCAGCAGAATTCAACTAGGAGATATTTTCACAATTATTCTCACTAGAAAGGGCATAGACACGCCTTATATGTTGATGCTCCTAACATGTCAGTTCTTACCTGAATGTGAAAAGAATAAAAAAATAAAATAAAACTACACACCTTTAGTATAAGTGTCACAGTAGTTAATGAATAATTAATAACCCTAAAATGCTTTAAGGTGAATAATTGCATAATAGAATGGGAGTTTCAGAGCATAATTCTCTTAGAGGGAGGAGTATGATTCTAATACAAATGCTATTATGGTTAGTCTCACTGGTTATCTCACTCTCTTTATTGACCTGTTTTATGTGTCATAGCCCACTAAGAACAGATTCACTCTAGGCCTAATTATAATCATGTAAAAACAAAAATGGATTGAATATGAAATCTTAAAAGCCTATTTGCAAATGCAGGCCAATTTAAGATCTTCAAAGGTAAGTTAAAGAAGCAGATGTTCTATTATATTCATTTTAGAACAATGGAGCAATATTTAATGATTTCAGTGCACATACTGATTGTATTCATATACTTTAAGTTTTATATTTTACTGTTTTTTCTTCAAAACTATTATTACAACTACAGTTAAACCCTACTTACCTTATGAGACACCTTACACAATCCTGTAAAAATAAATAAATAAATAACATTTTGCAAACTTGTCAACCTTGTCAGGCATAAGCAAGACGCTGTGACAGCGTATTGCTTAGGCCCGTTTTAGAATACTTCATGTAGTGTGAGGAATCAGCTAATTTGCTCATCCACTGACTTCAGCATTAAAACATAGTATTTTGTAGTTTGTACACACACCTCTCTCAGTCATGTCTTTGGGCTTATAATCTTGTCTATTCCAGTGCGACCTAATACTCCTCTTCGGGCCTTCATGGACAGAGTTGAAGGCATGAGTGCTGAAATTAAATTAGAACTGCCATATGTTTCACTGGATGCCATGGTAGAGGAAATTGCGTGTTGATCTTCCCATTAGCAACATCCTAACTGAAATGTAATAGGCTTATGTAATTTAATGAGAGAAGAAAACAGTACAAAAAAAAAAAAAAGAACTTGGACATTAGGTCTGAAGAACATGCTCCTATTGTGTAATATTTATAGCTCAAACACGTATACAGGGTGTAGACTGAGCGTCATGAAAAGACAGCGTTTGAAAAAGATGAATAAAATCAAAGTTTTATTAAATCTGTACAGTCTATGTTTATGGAAGCAACATCGTCCTCTCACATTTCCTCATGTTGAGTTAAAATAACGCACAAAATGTTTCAATTTAATCATTAAAAAAAATTACTAGAAAACTGCATTTGCAGATGAAAAATCAGTGATTATGCAGGTTAAGCAATTCCTTCCAGGTGGTGCTCGGGTGTCACTAGGCAGTTTCTAGGTAGTTGTGAGGTGGCCCCTATGTTTTTCCAGGTAGTTGTTAAGGTGTTGCTATGGTTTCCCAGGTGGTTTCTAGGGAGCTAGATGGTTGCTCAGATATTATGGGTGGTTTTTAGGGTGCTGACAGGTGGTTGCTATGTTATTCCAGATTATTGCTAGGGTGTTGAGTGACTGAGAGAAGGAGGCC